>NC_060069.1:128684927-128987957 GCF_922984935.1 Meles meles | reverse complement strand
TAGTACTATGTTGAATAGCAGTGGTGATAATGGACATCCCAGCCGTGTTCCTGACCTTAACGGAAAACTATCAGTTTTTCTCCATTGAGAATGATATTTGGGGTGGGTTTTTCATAGATGGCTTTGATAATATTGAGGTATGTGCCCTCTATCCCTACACTTTGAAGAGTTTTGATGAGAAAGGGATGCTGTACATTGTCAAATGCTTTTTCAGCATCTATTGAGAGTATCATATGGTTCTTGTTCTTTCTTTTATTAATGTGTTGTATCACATTGATTGATTTGTGGATGTTGAACCAATCTTGCAGCCCTGGAATAAATCCCACTTGGTCATGGTGAATAATCCTTTTAATGTACTGTTGAATCCTATTGGCTAGTATTTTGGTGAGAATTTTTGCATCTGTGTTCATCAATGATATTGGTCTGTAGTTCTCTTTTTTGGTGGGATCCTTGTCTGGTTTTGGGATCAAGGTGATGCTGGCCTCATAAAATGAGTTTGGAAGTTTTCCTTCCATTTCTACTTTTTGGAACAGTTTCAGGAGAATAGGGATTAGTTCTTCTTTAAATGTTTGGTAGAATTCCCCTGGGAAGCCGTCTGGCCCTGGGCTTTTGTTTTTCTGGAGACTTTTTTTTTTTCCCCCTTTTTGTCTGGAGACTTTTGATGACTGTTTCAATCTCCTTACTGGTTATGGGCCTGTTCAGGTTTTCTATTTCTTCCTGGTTCAGTTGTGGTAGTTTATATGTCTCTAGAAATGCATCCATTTCTTCCAGATGGTTGAATTTGTTGGCATAGAGTTGCTCATAGTACGTTCTTATAATTGTCTGTATTTCTTTGGTGTTAGTTGTGATCTCTCCTCTTTCATTCATGATTTTATTTGGGTCCTTTCTCTTTTCTTTTTGATAAGTCTGGCCAAGGGTTTATCAATCTTATTGATTCTTTCAAAGTACCAGCTCCTAGTTTCATTGATTTTTTTTCTATTGTTTTTTTGGTTTCTATTTCATTGATTTCTGCTCTGATCTTTATGATTTCTCTTCTCCTGCTGGGTTCAGGGTTTCTTTCTTGTTCTTTCTCTAGCTCCTTTAGGTGTAGGGTTAGGTTGTGTACTTGAGACCTTTCTTGTTTCTTGAGAAAGGCTTGTACTCCTATATATTTTCCTCTCAGGACTGCCTTTGCTGTGTCCCACAGATTTTGGACCATTGTGTTTTCGTTATCATTTGTTTCCATGAATTTTTTTAATTCTTCTTTAATTTCCTGGTTGACCCATTCATTCTTTAGAAGGATGCTGTTTAGTCTCCATGTATTTGGGTTCTTTCCAGCTTTCCTCTTGTGATTGAGTTCTAGCTTCAGAGCACTGTGGTCTGAAAATATGCAGGGAATGATCCTAATCTTTTGATACCAGTTGAGACCTGATTTGTGACCCAGGATGTGATCTATTCTGGAGAAGGTTCCATGTGCACTAGAGAAGAATGTGCATTCTGTTGCTTTGGGATGAAATGTTCTGAATATATCTGTGATGTCCATCAGGTCCAGAGTGTCATTTAAGGCCTTTATTTCCTTGTTGATCTTTTGCTTGGATGATCTGTCCATTTCAGTGAGGGGAGTGTTAAAGTCCCCTACTATTATTGTATTATTGTTGATGTGTTTCTTTGATTTTGTTATTAATTGGTTGATATAGTTGGCTGCTCCCACATTAGGGGCATAGATATTTAAAATTGTTAGATCTTCTTGTTGGACAGACCCTTTGAGTATGATATGGTGTCCTTCCTCATCTCTTATTATAGTCTTTGGCTTGAAATCTAATTGACCTGATATAAGGATTGCCACTCCAGCTTTCTTCTGATGCCCATTAGCATGGTAAATTGTTTTCTACCCCCTCACTTTAAATCTGGAGGTGTCTTCGTGTCTAAAATGAGTTTCTTGTAGGCAACATATAGATGGGTTTTGTTTTTTTATCCATTCTGATACCCTGTGTCTTTTGATTGGGGCATTTAGCCCATTAACATTCAGGGTAACTATTAACAGATATGAATTTAGCGGCATTCTATTGCCTGTAAGGTGACTGTTACTGTATATTGTCTCTGTACCTTTCTGATCTACTACTTTTAGGCTCTCTCTTTGCTTAGAGGACCCCTTTCAATATTTCCTATAGAGCTGGTTTGGTGTTTGCAAATTCTTTCAGTTTTTGTTTGTCCTGGAAGTTTTTATCTCTCCTTCTATTTTCAATGATAGCCTAGCTGGATATAATATTCTTGGCTGCATGTTTTTCTCGTTTAGTGCTCTGAATATATCATGCCAGCTCTTTCTGGCCTGCCAGGTCTCTGTGGATAAGTCTGCTGCCAATCTAATATTTTTACCATTGTATGTTACAGACTTCTTTTCCTGGGCTGCTATCAGGATTTTCTCTTTGTCACTAAGACTTGTAAATTTTACTATTAGGTGACAGGGTGTGGGCTATTCTTGTTGATTTTGAGGGGGGTTCTCTGTACCTCCTGGATTTTGATGCTTGTTACCTTTGCCATATTAGGGAAATTCTCTCCAATAATTCTCTCTAATAGACCTTCTGCTCCTCTCTCTCTTTCTTCTTCTTCTGGAATCCCAATTATTCTAATGTTGTTTCATCTTATGGTGTCATTTATCTCTCGAATTCTCCCCTTGTGGTCCAGTAGCTGTTTGTCCCTCTTTTGCTCAGCTTCTTTATTCTCTGTCATTTGGTCTTCTATATCACTAATTCTTTCTTCTGCCTCATTGATCCTAGCAGTGAGAGCCTCCAATTTTGATTGCACCTCATTAATAGCTTTTTTTATTTCAACTTAGTTAGATTTTAGTTCTTTAATTTCTCCAGAAAGGGCTTTTATATCTCCAGAGAGGTTTTCTCTAATATCTTCCATGCCTTTTTTGAGCCCGGCTAGAACCTTGAGAATTGTCATTCTCATCTCTAGATCTGACATATTACCAATGTCCGTGTTGATTAGGTCCCCAGCCTTCGGTACTGCCTCTTGTTCTTTTGTTTGTGGTGATTTTTTCTGCCTTGTCATTTTGTCCAGATAAGAGGATATAAAGTATCAAATAAAATACTAAAAGGGTGGCAACGAAGCCAGAAAAATGTGCTGTAACCAAATCAGAAGAGATCCCAAATTGTGGGGGGGAGAAAGGGGATAAAAAGAGGTTCAGAACAAAAAAATTAAAAAATTAAAAGAAATAAAACAAATAAAGAAAAAATATAAAAAGGAAGAAAAAATATATATATTAGATAAACTAGTAAAAAAAACGTTAAAAAAGAAAAGGGTAAAAGTTTTAAAAAATTTAGTAGAAGAAAAAAAAAAAGAAAGGAAAAATAATTGAAATAAAAAGTTGAATTAACCGCAAGACTAAAGAATCATGGGGAAAAAGCCATGAGTTCCGTGCTTTGCTTTCTCCTCCTCTGGAATTCTGCTGCTGTCTTAAGTATTGAACCTGCTTTCCTTGATTGATGAACTTCGTCCTGGCTGGATATTTGGTTGATCTTCTGGGGGAGGGGCCTTTTGTAGTGATGCTCAAGTGTCTTTGCCCGAGGCAGAATTGCACCGCTCTTAATGGGGCGGGACTAAGTAATTGGCTCGGGTTCGCTTTTGGGAGCTTTTGTTCCCTGAACGCATTCCGTAGAGTTCTGGAGGACAGGAATGAAAATGGCGGCCTCCCAGTCTCCAGCCCAGAGGAGCCGAGAGCCCAGGGCCCCACTCCTCAGTGCACCCCCAGAGAACAGCACCCAATCACTCCCGTATCCCCAGCCTCCAGCCGTGCTCTGAGCTCATCCAGCCTGCGACCGGTTCAAGGTAACCCCGAGCTGAAAGTTCAGTCCGCGGCTCTGTCTCTGTAGCCGGCTTCTCGGTTCTAATACCTGTGAGCTCTGTGACACTCAGACACCCCCGATCCTTCTGTGACCCTGCGGGACCTGGGGCCATGCTAACCCCGCGTGGGCTTCACCCTGGTTTAGCCTCTGGAGCTATGTCCCTCAGTGGAACAGACTTTTAAAAGTCCTGATTTTGTGCTCCGTTGCTCTGCCGCTTGCCGGGAGCCGGCACCTTCCCCCGCAGTCTATCTTCCCGTCGCTTTGGATTCACTTCTCCACCAGTCCTACCTTTCAGAAAGTGGTTGATTTTCTGTTTCTAGAATTGCTGTTCTTCTTCTCTTCGATCTCCCATTGGATTTGTAGGTATTTGCAATGTTTAGATAAGCTATCGAGCTGATCTCCTGCTACCAGATGTAGTCTCAGCATGCTACTTCTCTGCCATCTTGACTCCTCCCCTCCTACTAATGTATATTTTAAACAAACTGAGGATGATTTGAAATTTGAACTTCTTTATTTGCTTATAGCATGATTCAAAATGGTACCCTAGAGAGTGTTTTTCCCCTCTACAGATGGATTTCCATTCAGGACTATATTCATTGAAATCTTTCTTTGGGGACACATGGGTGGCTCAGTCAGTTAAGCATCCAACTCTTGATTTTGGCTCAGGTCATAATCTCGGGGTCCTGGGATCCATGCTCATGGGGGAGTCACCTTGATTCCTTCTTTCTCTCCCTCTCCCTCTGCTCCTTCCCCTGCTCACAGAGTCTTGTCTAAAATCACTCACTTACTCACTCAGTCACTCAGTCAATCTTAAAATAAAGAAATCTGTCTTTTAGTGAGTTAAGTAACAATAACAACAACAAATCCTTTTAATGAGTCCATGGGTTAACATTTTCTCCTAAATATCTGAATATTCTCCGTCATAGTTGCTGAAATATCATATCACCAAAGGGTCAGTAATGCAAGTAAGCACTTAAAGACACATTTTACATATTAGAACCCAGATCTGAAGGTAAACATTCTAAAATCACTTGCTAGAATGGTGGCATAATTAGGAATGTGAAGAAATTATCCTTAATGACCAATTTTCTAAAAACGATTCTTTTGATGTAATGTTTTAAAATTAAATTAAAAATCAAAGAAACAATAATTTTTAATTTTCAGAGGTTTGACTAAGATAAAATTAAACCATATTGAAAAATTTAAAAGCATCTATTATACATTTATAAGGTCTTTGTACATATGTATGTATATGTGTGTGTATATATACATATACACACATGTATAATATTTTGAAGGATATCTTCAATGTTTTTTAACCAATTTCAAACAATGTATAAAAGAAAATAACTCATAATAGCTCTATAGGAGTTTGAATATTTCTGGGGTTTGCAAAAGCACAGATGTATTTATTACAATGATTAGATATTTAAATAAATGCAGTTAAGTTATTTGAATTTCTGATTACTCATTCAAATTGTATGAAAACACAAACTGTATGAGAAGCAGATCCCATCTTATATTTTATTATATTATACATTTCTTCATTCAATGGTCTCTGAACAGAGATTCTTGTCTTGAGACTGAATTGTCATGTAGACAGACTAATTCAACTTTTCTCCATGTGGGACTAATTCCAGGGGGTATAGCTCAGTGGTAGAGCATTTGACTGTATGTGAGACTAATTCCTCATAGAATTATGAAAAATTATGAAAATATTTTTTTTCTTTGCCTAACCCATTTGATCTTGTACCTTACTTAAAAAAAAAAAAATCTTCCTAGGAAATGTTTGTGTTTTTTTTTTTTTTTTCTTTCCTTTTAAACACTGTTTTAATGTAACTATTTGGCCATTTTGAACATCATGAGTGATTTAAGGAAACAGTTAAGTACTGTGATAAGTGAGTGTCTCATCTAAGTCCTGGGTCCCAAGAGTTTAAGGAAGAAAAATAAATCAGGAAAAAATTTACATTATTATTCAATGAGAAGTAATGCAAATCGAGATCTATTTAATTTGAAATACTTTTATGTAAAAGATAAATTGAGAGATGAAAGAGTAATTTTATAAACACTGATGACAAATGGTGTTGTAATTAGAAAAAACATGTGTATCAAAGAATGTTCCTTCTCTGGATCATTTTGAATGTGTTAATGGCATTGGAACTATGCATTAAATACTGAATGAAATAGTAAATAGAAGTATGAAGAATAAAGTGAGACTGGTATATACAGGATATTTTTTTTCTTTTTTTTTCTGTTTATTCATTTTGGTGACTTAATTTTATTTTAAAGATTTTATTTATTTATTTGTCAGAGAGAGAGGGAGAGAGAGAGAGCACAAGCAAGGGGAGCAGAAGGGAGAGGGAGAAGCAGGAGAAGGAAGGCAGGATCTCCACCGAGCAAGGAGGCCAGTGAGGGACTCCATCCCAGGACCCTGAGATCATGAGCTGAGCCAAAGGCAGATGCTTAATGGACTAAGCCACCCAGGCGTCCTATTTTGGTGACTTAATTTTAAAAGAACTTGGAACAAGTAATGAAAAAAAGAACTGATAATCTTCATTCATATTTCTATTAATACATTTAAGTTGATAAATTATAAAATATCCCCTATTTTAGGTAGGTTCCATCAGATAAAAAGAACAACAATGAGTAATATTTAGAAAAATCTATTATAGGTATTTGTCCATACTCAATTGTGGGGGGTGGTAAAGCAGTCTAAGTCAAGCTCTTGCTTTTGCTTCTTGGGTTGAGGAAGTCAACAGGGCCAGCAGTTAGAAAGAAAAATGGATGTGAAGTGGAGTCAGTCAGTGAATAACAGCCTCAAATTTGGGAGAATAGACTGAAACCCAAAAAGATGATCTGAAACCCGTGTTCCCCCTCTCACCTCTGACAACCTTGATGACATGGGTGATGTGCAGAGTAAGCTAGTACTCTCCATCATCACTTCTCCCCCAGGCCTTACAGAAGGTAAAGGAGGAAATGTAGCAAGCATGGATGGAGCTGCTCTCCTCAGACAACAGGACAAGCTTGCACTGATGGCAATGTTCATAAGCAGCAGCATTACTTGAACCTGCATTAATGGGTATGATGATATCCTCTCCAAGGGGACAAAAACTGGTTCAGGGGTGGAGTCGAAAACATGTTATTATAGTAGTATTTGGTCCTCCAAAGCTTAACCCAACTGGACACAGTCTTATTCCTTAGTATTTAATTTCAAGAAGATGGGAAGGTTAATCAGGAAAGCAGAAACCAAAAGAAGAGTCTGGTGGAAAGCAATAATGAAAAAAGTCTTGAGAAACAGCATTGACAGTGACTTTTATTTTTTTTCAAAGATATTTATTTATTTATTTGACAGACAGAGATCACAAGTAGGCAGAGAGGCAGGCAGAGAGGAGGAAGCAGGCTCCCTGCTGAGCAGAGAGCCCAGTGTGGGGCTCGACCCAGGACCCTGGGATCATGACCTGAGCCGAAAGCAGAGGCTTTAACCCACTGAGCCACCCAGGAGCCCAGCAGTGACTTTTTTTTTAAAAATTTATTTATTTATTATTTTTCAGCGTAACAGTATTCATTGTTTTTGCACAACACCCAGTGCTCCATGCAATACATGCCCTCCCTATTACCCTCCACCTGGTTCCCCCAATCTCCCACCCCCGCCCCTTCAAAACCCTCAGGTTGTTTTTCAGAGTCTATAGTCTCTTACGGTTCGTCTCCCCTTCCAATTTCCCTCAACTTCCTTCTCCTCTCCATCTCCCAATGTCCTCCTTGTCATTTGTTATCAGCAGTGACTTTTAAATATGGTGACTGCTACACTTCTCCTTTCCAAGTCTCAGGCAGATTTCTATAATGGCCAACCCTAAAATGACACAGCACAAGGACACTGTACTTATGTATCATGAAGTTCTGTATTTCTAATGTCTCCATACCACAGTGGAAATAGCTCATCTGGTAGGAACTTAACTTCAAATGCGTATCTATACTCCGAGCTAGTTGTTTGACGTTGAACAAGTTATGTAATGTTCCCGATCACAAAATACAAATTACGTTGTTGCCTCCTACTACTGTTGTGAAGTGTAAAGGAAGTACCACAAGTGAAAGGACCTGGTGTGAGAGTGACATCAAGGTGAACAGATGCTTACCACTAAAAAATGTATACCGCGTGCTATGTAATCCTATACACTGCCCTTTAATAATATTTCAGTCTTAGAAGGGATTCCGAACATTTCTAAGCTTTTATCATTGAATATAACCCTTTCACTTTACAGTGGTATAAACTTATTTTTAGATAGGTTCAGTAATTAAGACTCATTGGTTAGGGGCAGAGTTCTGGGTAATCCTCAGACATCTAAAATCTCAATCCATTTTTTTTTTACAATCACATAATCTGCTTCTCATAAGAATATGGAGCAAATTTTTATGTATTATTTTAAAAATTAGATCACTATTCTAAATTAAATTATTTTTTCTAGGATTTTGAGAGGATATTTCCTTTGGATGTCAGACAAAAGGGCAAAAAACAAGGGTGAGAAGTGGTCTTGGTGTTGAGTCCAAGCTTTGCTGTCAGGACTAGATTCCTATGACCCAAGTTTCACAGTTCACTGATCTATAATATCCTCCAAATTATTTCCCCTCATTAAATATCAGTTTACTGATGTAAAATATGTGCAAGAATAGTGAGATGAGGAAGGCCAGCGTTTAGGGCAGTGGCACACTGTAAGCTCTAAGTAAAGGTAGATATTACTCTTGTTTTACTCCTGTAGTTTTAACATCAATGTGCTAATGGCAGCAAAACAGGCTTGCCTGATGAGAACCTAGGGAGCAAAGTTGTGTGTGAGTTGGTTTAAAGAAGTAATATTATGCAGAAAGTCATGTCCTTTGTGAACCTTAACTTAAGATACAACAGCTAAATTCAGAGAGCCACTAATGCAAGACATTTGAAAGCCATTGGAGCATGAGGCTGGACAAAGGATGCATTGCTTTGTGAAAGGCTGGCTGCAGAGGATATTAGTTGAGAAATTATTATTCAAACTGAAAGATCCATATGATACTGCACTATATTATCCTGAGAAAGTCTTTTTAAAGTAGGTTTTGTTATAGAACTCTGAAAAATTATTACTACCCACTAGAAGGTGAGGAATCTTTGTAAGGATAGACTTCCTTCACAGGGACCAAAGGATCCAAACTTAAACTGAACAGGATTTACTGAATGAAAGACATTTATCTATTAGTTTTGCTATAGATTTCTCAAGAGCAATTATACAATATTTGATTATGTCATACCCTTTAATGATGCTCATAACTTCTGCCTGTATTAGCTTTTCTTTTTTTAATCAGAAAAAGGGAACACAATATCTAAATATAAAATAATCTAAAATTCCTAACTGCCAACCTTTCTGATCGTATTCAACAACTTCTAATACTACTGATCTATAAAATTGTACTTATATACTTTACTATTTTTTAGAGCTACAAATTAGTGTCAGGAGAATTATCTACGTATAGATAGCAACAGCCTTGCTGTTGTCATTATCCTCTCATTTTACATATGAAGACTAAAGTTTGGGAAGATAAATTAACTTTCCCCTGTGTAGTAGGACAAGGAGGTAGAATTAAAACCCAGGAATGCTTGGCCCAAACCCCACACACCTGCCATACCTCAACATACCCCTCATTTTTTTTTTTTTTTTAAAGATTTTATTTATTTATTTGACAGAGAGAGATCACAAGTAGATAGGCAGGCAGAGAGAAAGAGAGAGAGAGAGAGAGGGAAGCAGGCTCCCCGCTGAGCAGAGAGCCCGATGCGGGACTCGATCCCGGACCCCGAGATCATGACCTGAGCTGAAGGCAGCGGCTTAACCCACTGAGCCACCCAGGCGCCCCATACCCCTCATTTTTAAATGTCTTTCAAACTTGCTAGAATTTTCTCACTGATGTTCTTTTTTCATTCTGGAGTAAAAAAAAATTAGGTCAGGGCTTGCCAGCATTGTTTCTGTTGCTTAAATCCCTCTTTCTATGGACTATGTTCAAAATCATCCTCAATTATTATGGAGTATATCAATCTCCTGTCCAGAAAGCATTAGTGGCATCTAGCAAGACTGTATGCCTCAGTTTGCCAGAGATCATCTTTGTTTAAGTCTGCTGTCTCATTGTACGTGTCTTTACTAGGATTGTTTCTGAATTTTTCATTTTTAAACAATGTATTACTATTATTAACTGTTGCACTAAAATAAGCCCAGATAGGTTTGCAAGACCTTTCCCCATGTACTTGTAGCCTCTGCCACAATATCACCTACTAGTTTGTGATATTTGTATGAAATGAATAGAATTCTCACTTCTAACACATGGTTTAATCTGAAAGAGTAAATTTCTCTGTTTTCCTGACCACATTTACTTCTGCTTAACTAAGTCCTTCCTTTCAAGACTGCATACAGTAAGCACTCTAACTAAAGGAAAGGTGCTTACATAGGAGAAGTGGGGACAACTAACGGTGTATGGTTTATGGCAGTGTTGAGAGAAATGGATGTTACTGCATTCCTCCTGGCTTCTTGCATTCCTCCTGGCTTTTTGCAAACCGGCTAGTTGGTATGAAACATACATGGGCCTGCAAATGCAAAAAGTCACAAGGCCAGCAGACAGTGGGATCACTGAAAAATTTTGTAAATGACAGGTTAAGTGTATATGAAATATGTATGAAAGATAAAAGCTGAGCTGTCATGATGTGGTTGTATAGAAAAAAATCTGGTTATACTCACTACAGGAGAATAAATCTGCAACTATTAATTTTAATGTATACTAATACTTTTTTACTTTATAATAAACCTATTGCCACCAGTAAGTAATAAGAAAAATGAAAGTGAATTTTTACAATGAAAGAGTAAGGAAGCTTTGATGATGAAAAAGTAACTTGCACAAAACGCATCTGAAAATTTATGATCCAACATAAGGAGCGCAATGGCCACATGAGAATCAGAAGACACAAATCTGTTTGAGAAATATAAAATCCAACTACAAAAATCGGTTATTTTAGAAGAATGTGCCTGGAGATGACAATTTAACACATGCAGCTGAAGAAGTTGTGTTTACTCATCACTCTGTGAAACATATTTCATTTAGTCCCCAAAATGTTGTTCTGAATTATTTTTGTTAATTGATGATGCCAAGTTTTCTTGGTTCATATATAAGTGAATCTATAACTGTTACTTATTGACTGTACTAGCAGAAGAAAACCTTTGAAAAGAAATAAGTAATTAGGAGCTTATCTCAATGTAACCTGATGTTTCAAAAAAATATGAATGAATTCCAATCAGAGCCATTGCAGCTCTGGGGTACATTGCTCACCAATCCCTTCAAGAAAGCCTGGCATAAGGAGCATAGTTGAAACTAAGCTTCCTCAGATCCACCATGACATTCCTGACAAAGATGCTTCTTCTCATCTGTTTCCATCCAACGTCTGAGCATGGGTGTGGTACCTGAGCCACATAATTTCTGCCTAACGTAGGGCAACTGTTGGACAATCTTTGAGCAGGGACTCCCCATTGGCCTGGATGAGACTCTCAGCACAGCAATAAAGTGCACATTGAAGTTCTTTCTACCCACTTCTCCTGCCTTTACACTTTCTATTCACAAGTGTCAGATATGCATTATAGCCTGAAGGCTCTCCTTGCCTTCTCTTGCCCTCTGCCCTGTATCCGTCGCCAGAGATTCCCCAATTATTCTCTTGCTCATCTATCCTATCTTGGCTTCTACTTTTCATGTCAGCTAAACTGACATGAAGATAGTTTCTACTAATTAAAATAGAAGCTGTGACTTTCAAAGAAATATTTTTATGCATATAATGAGTAACTGAGCAACAATAAGTAGAAAGCTGATTTTTTAAGATGAGAACCACTTTCAGTGTGATAGTATATACTTTCTTTGCTTGATGTTCATTACAATTTTAGAATTATTTGAGCCCTTGAAGTTCTATGACTTTGATTTACAATATGTCGGCTTGTAGAAAAAATATTTTGATAGTTTCTGTTTTGTTAGGATGAACATATGTCTTATATAAAAATGGGATTAAGTTGAGAAGTCCTATAATTTTTAGCCTCTGAAATTGGTAAAATATTTTTAAATTATTGATAAAGATAATTTATTTGACAAATTTTGTCTTGCAAAAGTATTCGTCAAAGAGCTGTACTTTTAATGGCAGCAAAAAAGACCATACCTTTAAAAATACTTGGGCTGAAATATTTATACATTTCAATCTGGAAATTAGAATCTAGGACATCCTCCATTTAATAAAGTTTGCTCTGAGCTTTCTAGGTATTTTGATGATCACTGGCAATTTAATAAAAAAACTGAACATGACTAGTTAATATTGAAAAAATATACCTTCAGAAATTATAGTGGCAGAGTATAAGAATATGATTAAAATTGGTGATTATAAAGTATCTTAGTGCTTATTATTGACTAGACTAGAAATTTTGGAATCAAGTTGACTCTCCTTTTTCTATCATCTAACCTGAAGAAACCGTGCCGGGTCCATTTTCAATATATATTTCAAATCTAACAACTCAGCACATATACCACATAATCCAAACACCATCGTGCCTTATCTGGACTACTGCAGTCAACTCCAGATTTTCTAGCTCCCAGTCCTCTCATCTACCCTCGTTCCAACACAATCCTCTACAAATTTATGTCATTTTTAGTTTTCTGGTCAAACCTTCCAATGGCTTCCAATGGTTTTCCCATATTAGAATAGTCCTTCAGAGACCTATAAGGCTTTGCATGATCTCCTCAACACCAGCTACCTAATAGCACCTTTTATACCTTTTATTCACTGTGCAGCAGCTGCACTGGACTCTGTAATATTCCTCAAATATGCCAAGCACACCTGAGCCTTGAATTTCAGTCCTTCTAAGCAAAAGGTTTCCCTACAAGATTAATCAGATTAATTAACCTTTTTTTTCCCCCTTTCTTTGTGAAAGACAGAGTCAGTGGAAGTAGGGGTAGGAGCAGAGGGAGAGAGAATCTGTTTTGTTTTTTTGTTTGTTTGTTTGTTTTTTGTTTTTAAGTTGTGTTATGTTAGTCACCATACAGTACATCATTAATTTTTGATGTAGGGGAGCCCAGCACGGCCTGTCTCAAGATCATGACCTGAGGCAAAACCAGTGAGATGTTTAGCTGACATAAGGAGCATTGTTAAACTATGCACTCCTAACCATGCAATTTAAATAAGCATCTATTTTTCTTTTGCATTCCTTTGCCTTGTTTTTATTCTCACAGATTTTATCACCATCACCATGCATGTCTCCCATCTTTATTTTCTAGTACCCTCTTTGTAGAATATAAATTTCCAGAAGGCTAACAGGGGAGGAATTCTGAGTCTAGGGAACTCCAATCTTTTACTATGAACAGAGAGTGTGCCCAAATTTTGTCCTGAGAAATTATCTTTATTACTGTGTCAGGGAATAAATCTGTTCTCTGCCCCAGAGGGAGAAATGGCTTCTGTCTTTCAAGGTTATTTACAGACATCCTTGGAAAATTAATCCAAGGCAAAGATAGTCAGTGACTTTGCTCAGAAGTTATGCAGAAAAGCAAGAAACCAACTGAGAATTGTCTCCTAACAGTTATTTATATCCATAACATTTTGATGGCATGAGTAAAGGGCAATTTCAAATGCAGGAAACTGAAGAAAGTCCTCAGAGCACAAATTAACAACTATCATTCAGTCACTCATTAGTTCAACTGATATCTAGTAAATATCTGTTATGGACCAGACACTGATCAAAGTTGTGGTGATACAGCAGTGAACAAAACAACGTGTCTGCCTTCTGGAAATTTACATGTATACATCTATGTACACATACATGTTACAATTTGGCCTTAAACAAAAGAAAGATTAGGACTGAGCAATGGACAAGAAAAATTCTTGAGTACAGGGAACTGAGGTAGGCCTGCAAACATGAATTCAGTGTGACCAGAGGAGAAAAAGAAAGATTTTTCATTATACTGACATAACAATCCGAGAATAGTAAGTAGTTTTGTTTTACTAAAGCTGCATGTGTATGTCAAAGATGCCTGGAAATCTATCAAGAAGTAGAATCAAACAATCATATAATTTTAAGTTAGAAATCAGACTCACCATTAAAAGATTTTAAATGTCTTTTTATGGAATTAGGGACGAATATTAGAAATATTCTTTACATGTATGTGCATTCTTATATGTATGCCTGTTTTGTTTTGTTTTCCAGCTGGATTTTTTTCTTCTTCTTTCTTTTCTTCTTTTTTAAGTGGAGATGACAAAACCAGCTCCGTTTTTTTGTTTTGTTTTGTTTTGTTTTTGTTTTTGTTTTTGTTTTTTGAGAGAGCACAGGTGGTCCTCCTCTGGGAGAAGGGAGAAAAACTAGAGGCAGTTTGTTTTGCAATGATTATGTGAAAAATGATAATTCAGATTCACAGGAGATTTTAGTTGTTGAATAAGGCACATGTGGTTAATAATTTGGTCTCATGATATAAAGAAGAGGATGAGCTGAAGATGATTTAGAGGCTTTCAAAATGAGAAACTGAATGGGTGCTTAGGACATTAACATGACAGTGAAAATAATATGAGCAGCATGTTTTTGAAGAGAAGGTAATGAGTTTATTTGTGGACCTATAGAGTTACAGATGTTGCCAAGTATCCAGGGAGCAATATTGAGTAGACCTTTAGAAATGGGATTCTGGAGCTCAGATGAAAGTTGAAAGTTAGATATATAAACTATAAAATTGGTTTTTCATTGACTGATGTTTTCATTTTTAGTAACTGTAATAATTTTGAATCTTTCCTTATTTTTGTTATTATTTCTTAAGATGAATACCTTGTTTTATAGTCTTTATATTTTCTAATAAATCATTGTTATATATTTTTCTGAGGTTATAATTTTGGCTGAATTTTGTCATGGGTTTTTATATGCCATATTCTCACTGTGATTTTATTTATTGTTTGTTTGTTTTTACTAGTGTTACTCAGATTAGAGATTTTAAGTGTCTAGGGTTAAATATTTTAGACTATCACTTAAAAAATTTTAATTTTTTAAATATTGCCAGTATATTTGTGGGTTTTTTTGTTTGTTTAGTTTTGTTTTGTATTTTTGAAATCCAGCTTGATGGACTATCAGAAATTGTATTTTATTCTATCTAATAAATTTGGATGATTTATCAATTTTCTCTGTCACCTACAACTGAATAGTTAAGTATTAATTTCCTACTATATGCAAATAGGGTTTATGTCTCTTTATTTTAGTATTTATATATTTATACTACATACTCAAATATTTATTTTATATATTCAAATTTGGTAGGTGAGAATGCTGAATAAAAGTCAGACATTGAGCACACATTTGTTTACCTTTGCTCTATTCTAACTCCCCAACTCCCACACATTGAGAACAAAGAAACTTCTTTTATATTATTAACTCAGAAGGAAGGACATGTAGGCTGGGAAGAGGATAACTGGAAACAAATGGGAGCGGAAGCTTGGAAAAGTCAAATAGGAGTGGAAGTTTGGAAAAGTCAATATACAAGCCTACTGAGGCTATGGGACTGAGAAAAAGGCTCTAAAATCTAAAGCATTACATGCCTCTTTGTGTTGGTAGATATATGGAGTAAGGAAGGGGAGAATTGCTGAATTAAAGACTGGTAAAAATGTGTATAAGAAGTTGGTAGAACTCGATTCCCAACGCCAGTCTTCAGAGCCAGGAAATTGTTCTCTGTGCCTCACACCAAGAGGATCCAGGAGTTTTACCCTTGGAAGAGACTGAGACAGGAGGGGACAGGAAGCTCAGACTGATGCTGATGGAGTAAGTGGAAATCTACATGGTGAAAAGTGAGATCTCCATTCTTTTTCTCTGTTGGCTCTAAGATCACTGCAATCAGGCTTGAGTTTCCCAAGCAATCAGTCCCACTCATATACACCAATGAGCTATCAACATCATGGAGTCACCTTCTCAAAGGTGAAGGCTACTTAGGGATCACCAGAAACAGAAAAACCTCTGAACACAGAAGAATAAGATAGAAACTGATCTTTTACACATTGACTTCTTCCTGTTTAGTTGGTCATGTTCTGAAAATGAGGGCTCAATCCTCTAGAAGAAAATTCATTCATGGACACTTAAAGTATTTTTTATTTGGTTGTAAATTTAATTATTTTTTGACATTACTTCTGGTTATCTGTTCTGGGTATTATCAGATTGAGATTAGTAATATCTTAAAAAAAATGAAACAGTGTTCTGGTGTAAAGTGACTGAATTTAACTCTTTTAGAAGAAACAGATGACTACTTTGATTTTTACTCTTAAATTATAAATATAATAAATAATGTTAAATAAATATGTAAGACATGAAAAAAAATAAAGATTGCTTCCATTTATCAACTGATTCATTTACTTGGCTTTCCATGAAGTGGGAGACTAATTTAGAATCAAACCACAGAGGCAAGAATAAAGGGGAATTTTCATATATAGATGTTACTGGCTATAGAACAATTATTTCAAAATTGAGTTAATTTTAGACACATTTTGTTTAACTGCATTTATTTGGCATCTTTTAGAAACAATTAGCTCAAATTTGTTTTAAAAATTTGATCTCATTATGAAGTTGAATACAGTTCATTTAAATCACGAAAAAGTGACCTAATATACACTATCTGAATGTAACAACAATTTCCTGAGTTAAGCAAATGTAGGTTGTAAATAATATATATTAATTATATTGTAACACAATGATATATAAAATCAAGGAAAATTTTAAAAAGTCTCTTAGAAATCATGACTACTAATTGTTTAATAGTAGGTACTCAGTAAATGATATATTTCGCTATTTTTTGTTTTTTATTTTCCTTTCCTTTTTTTTTATTTATTTATTTGACAGAGAGATAGGGCCAGAGAGCACAAGCAGAGGGAATGGCAGAGGAGAGGGAGAAGAAGACTCTGCACTGAGCTGGGAGCCTGACGCAGGACCCTGACACAATCCCAGGACCCTGGGATAGTGACCTCAGCCGAGGGTAGATGTTAACCATCTGAGCCACCCAGGAACCCCAACTTCTTCTGTTTTTTAATGAACAACAATGGTTTTCTTCAATTTGGTGATAAAACAAAGGAGATTAGAGATGCTTGGTAAATTAGATGTTTTCCCTGGGAACCAAATGCTGATTAAGTAAACATATTTCAAATTGGATGATAAAATAACATTTATCATTCTAGTTATATGAAACATACAGATATATTAATATATATATATTTCTACATACATACCTAGTATGAAACCATTTCATAGAACTACTTACGTGCTTGTTTATTTATATTTGTGCTTCTTATATGCTTTGGTATTTACTTCATTAAATTGCAAGAAATTGTCCTATAGAAATAATGGTTTAAAAAAGACAATAAAAACGTATTAAGGGAAGCCAAAGTAACCTGTGAAATCATTTTCCACTTTGATTAACTGTTAAAAAGGTAGTAAGGATAGAAGTTTAAGTTGTTTGAATGAGTCAATCTGGTTTTAAGAAAATAATTAAAATAAACTCTTTCATAGATATTAAACTTCTATCACAGACATTACAGAAAATGAGGTTGTTTGCAATAGGGTCACTTTGACCAGTTTCTTTCCTTTAAAGTAACTTATGAATAAAAATGGATAGCTATTTTTAGGCTCATGGTATGTTTTTTTCATAAGACCTTAAAATGTGGCTATAAACTTAAGAAAATTACTTTCAGTTCAAACAACCTACACTCCATATTTTAAACTAAGAGTCCTCTCCCTACTATCAAATGTCGTTTGATTCTAGTGATACACACTTCTTAAAAATAAACATCAGCTAATATACCAAGTTATTTTGTATGAATTATTGTTTTGATTGTAATGTAAATAGATTGTATTTTTTAATCCGGTGAAACATGTAAGAAAAAAGGGCAAAGAAAGGAACCAGTTTTAGTTATGCATAACTCATGGTGCTTGGTAATAGAAACCCATCATAAAACTCAACTGATAAAAGAAAATGTCTTATTCTACTTTGTAATAGGGAAAAAAAATATGTGGCACATTTACTGCAACTGATGAACCAATATTGATACATTATTATTAACTAAAGTCCATAGCTGACATTAGGATTTAATCTTTGTGCTGTAATTCCGTGGGTTTTTAAAAAATATCTGATGATATATATCCACCACTATTGCATCATATAAAACAGTTTCACTGCCTTAAAATTCATCAGTGCTTCACTTCTTTATCCCCCCCTCCCTTCTCTGAATCCCTATTAAGCATCTCCATAGCTTTGCCTTTTCCAGAATGTCATGTAGTTCAAATCAAATGTTATGAAGCATTTTCAGATTGGCTTCTTTCCCTAGCAATATGCATTTAAGTTCCTTCCATGTATTTTAGTGGCTTGATAGCTCATTTTTATTTGTTGCTCAATTATAACCCATTGTATGTGTATATAATGTACAATTGTAAGGATGTACTCCATTCACCTATTGAAAGATTGCCATGTTGCTTTCAAGTTTTAGCTATTATACATAGAGATTTTGTAAACATCTCTGTGCAGGTTTTTGTGTGGACATTAAGTTTTTACATTATTTGGGTGAATACTCAGGACCATAGTTGTTGGATTATATATTTTGGATTTTATATTTTACTGGGATGAATATATAGAAACACACATAACACACACATATGTATATGCACACTCTATGTGTAAGATGTATATTTTTACATATATTATATATGGATATGAAATTTTCAAATGGTCTTCCAAAATGGCTGTAATATTTTGTGTTCCCACCAGCAGTGAATGAGAGTGCCATTACATCCTTGCCAGTGTTTGATATTATTAGGGTTTCGAATTTTAAACATTTTAGTAAGTGTGTAGTGGCCTCTCATTGTCATTTTAATTTGCCATTTCCTAATGACCTATGTGGTTGGGCCTCATTTAATATCTTCATCGGCCATCTGTATAACTTCTTCTGTGAGGTGTCTATCCAGATATTTTGCCCATTTTAAATTGATTTGTTTGTTTTCTAGTTATGGAGTTTTTAAGTGTTTTTTGTATATTTTACATATGATCACTTTATCACATATGTGTTTTGCAAAGATTTCCTTCCAATACAGTTTGTCTTTTTCATTCTTTTAACTATCTTTCACAGAGTGGGAAGTTTTAATTTCAATAAAATCTTACAACAATTTATGGAATATACTTTGCCATTAGCAATATTGAATCTTCCTATACACGAACATGCGATATATTCAAACATTCTTTAAATCTTATTTGTTCTTTTATTTCTTTCATCGGTTTTTATAGTTTTCCTCACAGAGATTACATACATACTTTGGTAGATTTATATTTAGGTATTTCATTTTTGTGAAACATAATTTTTCTGTGCTGCTAATGTAAATGGCAGTGTGTGTGTGTGTGTGAGTTTTATTTCAAACTCCAATTATTCATTGCAAGTATATAAGAAAACAATTGACTTTTGTGTATTACTAGGTGTCTTATAACTTTGCAATAATTCATTAGTTCCAGAAGTTTGTCATTTCTTTTGGATTTCCTACATAAATAATCATCCTGCCTACAAACAAGGAGATATATTCCTTTCAAAGTCTATATACTTTTATTTCCTTTTCTTGTATTATTTTTGCAAGGGCTTATTATATTAGCTAGAGCTTCAGTATGGTGTTGAATCTTGTTTTGTTTTTAAGATTTTATTTATTTATTTGAGAGAGAAAGAGAGAACCCAAGCAGGTGGAAGGGCAGATGGAGAGGGAGAAGGAGACTCCCCAAGGCACAGTTAACTCACTGCAGGGCTTGATCCCAGGACCCTGAGATCATAACCTGAGCTGAATGCCTAACAATCTGAGCCATGCAAGTGCTCCAAATTTTGATCTTAATTTTAGTGAAAAAGCATCTAGATTCTCTCATTAAATTATGATATTTGCGGTAGGCTTTTGTAGATGAGCTTTATCAAGTTGAGGAACTTCCCCTATTTCTAGCTTCCTGAGAGGTTTTTTTTTTTTTTTAACCACTAATGGGATTTTGTCAAATGCTTATCCTTCATGTATTGATACGAACATTTGACTTTATACTGTACTGTATTTTCAAATCATGTAGCAAAATAAGATTAACATAACATATACAAATTTAGAGATCTGTTCAATGTTATAAAAACTTTCTTATTTCCTATATTATCTATTTAAAAAGTTGATGTATTAAAGAAGATTATGATTCAGATTATTGACAGTTGATTCAAATACTTTTATTTGAGAACTTCTGTTAGTGAAGGTTAACAAAGAGAATCTCTGAAGGGACATATTTTTAAGCCTTAGGCAGAAACAAGAGTACTAATTCAGGTAATTAATTCAATTACTTTCAATATTAATTTAATTAATTTCAATTCAGTGTAATCTGCAACGTTTTAAGATATTAGTTCCTTCTTTGACTGATTCATTCATTCAACAAACAAAGCAGAGATGCATCATCTTCTACCACAATATCCATTTTCCACGGCCTGGCAACCATGATATTTTTTTAGATCTTTTTTAGATCTTTTCAAAGACAGGTGATGCACCTCATGTTCCACTGGGGAATATAGAAAAAATTGAATAAGCAAATAAATATATAGTCAGTGGTACTAAAGACTACTAAGAAAAATAAAATGGGGTAAGGAGATAGCGTGCTGCATAAAGAGAGATGGGTGCCATTTTATCAGTGAATTCCTCCGTAATGAAGTGAGATTAGGGGAGAGACATAAATGAAATGAGAACACCTATCACATAAGTACCTGAAGAAAGTGAGTTCTATGAAGAGGACTTAGATGAAAAGATCTGGAGTGAGAACTGTGTGGTCTATTTGAGGGTTAGTTGGAAGTGAGAGGACATGAAAGGGGTAATATTGTAGATGTAGCATAGGGCCTTGAAATAATGTAAGGAATTGGGATTTTATTCTAAATGTACTAGAAATCCATTGAACTATTTCATGAGCATATTTCTGTTCTAAAAAAAAAAAAAAACACACTTTAGTTACTGAATGATACAAGACCAAATCATGTAAAGTCAAAGCAAGATCAATTAGTAGACTATTACAATAATTTAGGGGGAAATCAATTGTGGCTTGAGGAATTATGCTACTATTGTGGCAGTGGAAGTAGAGGGAGATGTTTGGATTTGAGATATATTTTGAAGGATTTGCTATTGGGTTAGATCTGAATTATGTTGGTTATTTTAATATGAGGCTATTATAAAAAAACACACTCTATTTTAACAGCGGCTTATAACAACTAAAGTTTCATGTTGCTTTCCAGACAATCTAATGTGGATGTTTCTGGTCAGTGTGTGTGAGTGATGGTGGTGGTGGTAGTAATGCTTTCTAGCCAGTCATTCAGGGAGCTAGGTTGGTGGAGGCCCTGCTAACATGTGGCTTCTGTGGTGGCCCAGATATTGACATTCAGCTGGTTGGTGGGGAAAGAGACAATGGAGAAGGTAGGTTTACTTCTTTACAATGTTGTCCAAAAAAGCAAACATATAACTTTCCACTGGTGAAAATGAGGCCACTGTGCCCCAAGTTACATGCATAGGGGCGAAGAGATATAGTTGCCTTGGGCAGCCACTTTCCCATAATAACTCTCCAGTGCAAAGTGACAGATTAGTCAGCAGGAAGTCATGACTATCATACATGGTATGAAGAAAAAAGAGGAGTCAAATATAGTATTAATATTAGGATTCTTTCTACCGGGTGGTTGTCAATGAACAAGGCAAGTGGGAAACCTTAAAGTGCAGGCAAGAGTTTGTTTTACATAAGTTAATTTGACACAACTTAAATTGATAGTCAAAAGATGGATTTCAGAGAAGAGGTTTTATCTGATATGTATTTTGGAATAATCAGAATAAAGAGGATATATAAAATCAGAAATTTTATGAGCTAATTTAAGAAATCATATGACTAAGGAAGAAAAAATAAGTCCAAGAGTGTTGCTACTATGAAAGTTTACTTCCCAAACCCCATTGTGCCACAATAAAATTATGGAAGAAAGGTAAATGAAAGAATCAGAACTAGAAAGCAAAGCCATGTTAAATATTGTCCAGTATCCTTTCCTCATTCCTTTTAGAAATGGTTGGTAAGTCAAACTACTGGCTACGAAACTAGTTTCCTCAAGTAGTCTATTTGTGATAGAAATTTTTAACTTTTTTTCCTATCTGGGTTCCCATATCCTAATTTTGATTCTTTGGGCAGTTTCATGCTTTGTTTATGTGTTAGCTCAGTAATGGACACTTCTTAGCTCTAGGGAACTTCTCTGTTTTATTTTTAATTGAATCTGGGACTTTGAAAGTTTGAAAGCCACTTTCTTTTCAGTGCAGTGGTTAAAAAGAGATAGTAAAAATAGTGTTTGTCAGAATTTTTTGCCTTGCTTGGGAAGGATGTCATATAATCCTCTCATGAAGTCATAGAGGCTGTCTCTGAAGCATACTTTCTTTGCTTCTCCTACCTCATACTTCAGACCAGGATGTCGTGCTTCCCATGGTGCAGTGGAGCTTCCTACACATGCCCTATCGATACATGTATGTCTCTCTTGTCAAGTTTATAACTGAGTTACACTAAAATTTGATTTAATAGATATTTTTCTGTATTTTATACTTCTATACTTTATGAAAGAATTCTTAGTATGAATCTGGAGACTGAAAGTAGTGGTCTGTTTTTTTGTTTTTTGTTTTTTTTTTTTGGTGGCTGGTATATTTATTTTATTTTATTTTTTAATTTATTTATTTTTTCAGCGTAACAGTATTCATTGTTTTTGCACAACACCCAGTGCTCCATGCAAAACGTGCCCTCCCTATTACCCACCACCTGTTCTCCCAACCTCCCACCCCTGACCCTTCAAAACCCTCAGGTTGTTTTTCAGAGTCTATAGTCTCTTATGGTTCGCCTCCCCTTCCAATTTTTTTTTTTTTTATAAACATATAATGTATTTTTATCCCCAGGGGTACAGGTCTGTGAATCGCCAGGTTTACATACTCCACAGCAGTAGTGGTCTTTTAATTATGTGGTGCTTTGTTCAAACTACAAGATACCATAGAAGTATGCATTATTGTATAGCAAGATACTTCAAATATAGTATACACTGCAGGTTTTCCTAAACTCACTGCTCAGATCATTGTTTTACCAGCTTATTATTGCATTCATTAAATTATTCTGAGTAGTGTAAACTGAAGGAGGAAAATTCTGATTGTTGGAATAAATAGGGAATATTTTGCAGGTGTGTGAGGAGTTTAGTTAGATACTAAAGTGATCCATAAGATACATGTCAAAAAGTGAAAAATCATTGAGAATTGCTTATTGAAATTATTAACAGCTAATTGTGCTTATATTAATCAGGAACACAAATTTGTTTTCTGAATGTAAATATGAATAAATTTCAACATCTTAAAGTCCATGAAAAAATAAATAGAGTATAGTGTCTTAAAAATGGAGTCAAATAACATGAGTAGGGAAAACCAAATTTTAAAATAAAGGTATATAAAATCCATCTTGTAATTTTAGAAAAAAAAATTACCAAAACTTATGAAACAACAACTCAAATTTTATTCCAGAGTAGGATAACACATAATTGGACAAAGTTTCTAAAAGCTAAAATGAGATAGAAAGCCTCACTGGTATATTTCATTTTATGCAATTGAAAAGGTTGTGAAGTGCAAAAATATACATTGTAATTATTATAATTCAGAGATATTGATCTAACATAAAGGAGTCCTAATAAGTATTTTGAAGACCTAGAAAACAGTGATGTGTGACTGTTGAAGAGAACTTGTGTGACTGCTAGAAGAGAAAGAAATTCCTTGGATTAGTGATAATACAAAAATTTAAACATGATTTGCTGACTGATCAATGATGCTATTGACAAAAACAGAGAATTGGTGGTTTCATAATGTTTTTAAAATCCCCACATCATTGTTTTTGTCATTTCAAACATTAGTTCAGGTGATGCAAGAAGCTATATAATCTACTAACTGGAGATGCTTATATTTTAGTTGGATGCCATCCACAGACAGTTTATGTAGGTCAACCTAATCAGGAAGTCCTTGCATTTTCTATGTTGGGAGGAAGAAAAATTACTAATAATCTACTCACAGTAGTTAAGTGGAGGGATAAATGACAGATGAGAGAAGAGAATAAACGAGAGATAAATAGTAGTTCATGTGAACAGAGAGTTTAGACAGGAACACAAACCAATACTTTCCTTGTAGGAATTGCAAACTTGTAGTTTATTCAACTTACAAATTCGTTTTGGTTGTCTTTAACAATGTTTAACAGTATTTTAGTACTTTTCTGTTCACCATAAACTTGACTTCTCTATACATTTGTATATATAACATGATTTAAATATCTTTACTTGTGTGGCTCATGTAGGAAATTGAGTTTGCTTCTCCTTACTTTGGACTTTATACACCTAATATGAACTTGAACTTACAGAGCATGAGTAATATTCAAAGCCAAAGTCAGTATGATTTTTTATGTTTTTTTTTGTCTCTTCTCTCTCACTTTCTCTTTCCCTCTTGTGTGTGTGTGTATGTGTGTGTGTAGATATATATATGTAAGTTTAATGATATATATGATATATATAATTTTAATGATAAATATATCATTATATATATCATTGTACATATAATAATGTATAAGTTTAATTATATATACATATATAAAAACTTAATGATTCAGGACAGAATTGCATGATAATCAAAAAGTGTAGTTCTGGGGCGCTTGGGTGGCTCAGTGGGTTAAGCCTCTGCCTTCGGCTCAGGTCATGATCTCAGGGTCCTGGGATCGAGCCCCACATCGGGCTCTCCGCTCAGCGGGGAGCCTGCTTCCTCCTCTCTCTCTGCCTGCTGTTCTGCCTCCTTGTGATCTCTCTCTCTCTCGTCAAATAAATAAAAAAAAAAAAAAAAAAAAAAGTGTAGTTCTTTGGGGGAACTCCTCATGATACAGTAATGGTAAAAGAACAAAAGACACAAAAGTATAAAAACCACATAAAATACAGTAATTATATTTGGATATAAAATATACTTTTTTATAAATTTAAAATGTTCTTAATATTTTATAAGGGTATTTTATACTTAATATCATCATAGAAACCAGATTTATATAACTATTGCTCCTGAGGGCAGATTTACCTCAGAAGGCGTGTATTCAAAAATAAGATATGAAAGTTTTGTCCTGGGATGATATATATCATGTGGGTTGATAAGAGAAATTAGAAGATGCATGCCTAATTCAGGTCATAACATGATCTAGGAAAGAGGTTAGTAAAGTTTCTCTGTAAGAGGTCAGAGCTATGTGTATCATAATGTCTCTAGTAACTACTCAGCTCTTCTGTTGTAACATAAAAACAACCATAGATAGACATTTCTTAGAACTTAATTTAAAAAGAAACAAGCAGCAGGCTAGATTTTGTCCTTGGGCTATAAAAGTCCCATCTAAAATAATAGTATGGAATAAATAGGGGATATTTTGCAGGTGTGTGAGGAGTTTAGTTAGATACTAAATAAAATACTCCTATGCATTGACAACTACTGGCACCACACAGGGAAATTTACTACATGATGACTTTCTTAAAGGTAAGGTATTTGTCAGGTATGGTCATATTCAGGACAACTAACACTTATGGTACATAGAAGGCACTTGAATATTTAATGTAAGAATAAATGGATTGGTCAATTAAAAGTCCAGTGATACCTACTACACCTCCAAAGTATCACTGTCTCTTGTGAGTAGGGCTGATACTCAAACAAAGCAGCTTGACTTAATGGGATACACAAGGGCTTCGGTGTTTGATAGTGTTTGGGTTTAAATTATTGATCTGATACTTTTAACTATTATACCTTGGGCAAGTTATTTAATTCCTTTCTGTTGTAAATTATCCATTTGTCAAAAGGAAGTGATAACAGTGGCATATTGGTAAGATGAATTCATTAAATTAAAAAAAAATCATTATTTTTAAAATAAATGCATGATAAAGAGTAGGTGTTTAGGAAAAATAAGCTTTCATCTTCTATAGTTGGGAGTCACAATTCGATTAACTTTGCAAGATCACAATTAACTATGACATATATACACATGAGGGTTATTTACCTATTTCAGACTGTTGCTTTGATTAGTGGAATCCTCTAGCCAGTTTTAATATTCTATATTTATATTGTCAAATTGGCTAACCCATTTCTCTCCAATCCTGCTCTCTCCCTAGCCACAACACACACAACTATGCCCGCCCAGGTATAAAAAAGGCATACAATTCTAAATATATTCAAAATAATCTATAGGGAGAAAGAACTTAAATTAAAAACAAAATTACTTAAAATACTAATAAAGAATTTTCCTGAGACTTACAGCATGTTAAAGAAATAAAATAAACCAGAAGCAAACAGAACAGATTTCAGATAGGAAACGGCTTTTTTGATTGTTATGATAGAAATCTAGCCCATGATAAGTTAAAGGTCTGTTGTCTTGGGTGTTACCACATTGCTCACATCACTTTAACATTCCTTGATGAAGCATTTCCTTCTGGAACTGTTAAGGAGACCCAACATAGTAGAAAATAAAGCCAAATGTCAAAAGCTGTGTATTTGCTGGCCTTTTCACAAGTGGTTCCCCACTCCATCCTTGTCCCCTAAGCACAGCTGTGAGTTTAACTAGACAGGCAAACTATAATCAGCCACTTACATTGGCTGCTGAATCACAGTTATGCTCAATTTGCCTGTTAAACTTTTTTTCTTGCTTGATTGACTTTGGTTCATGATGGTAATATGACATACCATATCTTTGCCATGTTGTAAGTGCTTCAGAAACTACCCACATACATACAAAGCAGAGGGAAGTAGACAAAGCATTATAATGTTAGTACATTTAACTTGGCCCTTTTTGCATTTGTGTTAAAATTAATTACAGATATCTCATAATGCTTCATTTTAGATGTTTCAATTTTATTTTATTTTATTTTTTTTAAAGATTTTATTTATTCATTTGACACAGAGAGAGAGAGAGATCAAAAGTAGACAGAGAGGCAGGCAGAGAGAGAGGGAGGAAGCAGGCTCCCTGCTGAGCAGAGATCCCGACGCGGGGCTCAATCCCAGGACCCTGGAACCATGACCTGAGCCAAAGACAGAGGCTTTAACCCACTGAGCCACTCAGGCACCCTAGATGTTTCAATTTTAAATACAGTTGGTTTACTGATAATTTCTTGAGTATGTACATAGTATATATGTACATATTTATATGATATATGTATATATACATATATAGATGGATCTGTATATAGATATCTATATATCTTTTGTATATATACATACACATCCTGATTTTTATACTATATGTTTAGTATGTATATAAATAGGTATATTTAGTGTGAATTTATACATATAGAGTATATATGTGTGTGTGTTTACATATATGCATATATATAGAGAGAGAGAGAGAGTTTATAACTATAAAATATTCTGGTATTATTTTTTTCATTATAAAAAAAGAAAAGAACCCTAAAGTAACAAACAACCATTTTTATGACTAGGTATAATTTGACTTTCCAGGAATATGACAGACAAAACAAAAATTTTCCTTCATTCTCAGTATAAATAGTAACCCTACTCATTTTTACCTCCTTCTTCATACTTGCAAAGCTTAAAAATGTTCAGTATATTAACTTATAATGTCAGTTCTGAAAGGAGAAATGAAAAATTTCTATGATAAATATAGCTACAGAGTAAATATAACATTTTAAATTTTAAAACATTTTTTTAAAGAGATCAAGCTTTAATGTCATAGATGGATAGATGTTAAATGGTATAAAGGAGAGAAATTCCCCTTTGTTGTATGAGTATGAGAAAGAGAGAGACAGAGACAAAATTACTATGTTCCTTCATTTTTTTTTTTTTTGCTACTTTCCTTCATTTTACCAAAGAGACTTTATATCTTATAGTAATAGCATGTGGATTATACATTTAAATTAGATTATGGAATTGTTTTTAAAGGCTTTATTTCCTTGTTGATTTTTTGCTCAGATGATCTCTCCATTTCAGTAAGGAGGGTGTTAAAATCCTCTACTATTATTGTATTATTGTTGATGTGTTTCTTTGATTTCTTTGATTATTGTTGATGATTTCTTTGTTTTATATAATTGGCTGCTCCCAAGTTAGGGGCATAGATATTTAAAATTGCTTGATCTTCTTGTTGGAAAGATCCTTTAAGTATGATATGATGTCTTTCCTCATCTCTTATTATCGTCTTTGGCTTAAAATCTCATTTATATGATATAAGGATTGTCATTCTGGCTTTCTTTTGATGTCCATTAACATGGTAAATTGTTTTCCAGCCCCTCACTTTAAATCTGGAGGTGTCTTTGGGTCTAAAATGAGTTTCTTATAGACAGCATATCGATGGGTCTTGTTTTTTATTCTGATACCCTGTGTCTGTTGATTGGGTCATTTAGCTCATTTACATTTAGGATAACTATGGAAAGATATGAATTTAGTGCCACTGCAATTGCCTGTAAAGTGACTGTTACTGTATTTTGTCTCTTTTCCTCTTTGGTCTACTACTTTTAGGCTCTTTGCTTAGAGGACCACTTTCAATATTTCCTGTAGGGCTGGTTTGGTGTTTGCAAATTCTTTTAAATTTTGTTTGTCCTAGAAGCTTTTTATCTCTCCTTCTATTTTCAATGACAGTCTACCTGGATATAGTATTCTTGGCTGCATATTTTTCTTGTTTAGTGCTCTGAATATATCATGCCACTCGTTTTTGGTCTGCCAGGTCTCTGCGGATAAGTCTGCTGCCAATCTAATATTCCTACCATTGTATGTTACAGACCTCTTGTTCTGAGGTACTTTCAGGATTTTCTCTTTATCACTAAAACTCGTAAGTTTTATTATTAGATGACGGGATATGGACCTATTCTTATTGATTTTGAGGGAGATTTTCTGTGTCTTCTGGATTTTGATGCTTGTTCCCTTTGCCATATTAGTGAAATTCTCTACAATAATTTGCTCCAATATACCTTCTGTCCCTCTCTCTCTTCTTCTGGAATCCCAATTATTCTAATATTGTTTCATCTTATGCTATCACTTATCTCTTGAATTCGCCCTTCATGGTCCAGTAGTTGTTTGTCTTTCTTTTGCTCAGCTTCTTTATTCTCTTTCTTTTGGTCTTCTATATCAAGAAGACCTCTCTTCTGCCTCATTTATCCTAGTAGCAGTAAGAGCCTCCATTTTTTATTGCATCTCATTAATAGCTTTTATGATTTAAACTTGGTTAGATTTTTGTTCTTTTATTTCTCCATAAAGGGATTATATTTCTCCAGATAGGTATTCTCTAATATCTTCCATGCCCTTTTTCAAGCCCAGCTAGCACCTTGATAATCATTCTGAACTCCAGTTCTGACATATTACCAATGCCTGTATTGATTGGGTCCCTAGCCATCAGTACTGCCTCTTGTTTTTTGTTTTTTTGTTTTTTATTTTGTGGTGAGTTTTTCTGCCTTTTCATTTTATCCAGGTAAGAATAGATGAATGAGATAACAAAGTACTAAAAGGGTGGCAAAGACCCCAGAAGAATATATATATACACATGTGTGTATATATATGAGTGTGTGTGTGTGTATCTATATCTATATCTATATATATCTATATTAGACTGGTGACAGAGCCACCCACTTGATTTTGGGTGTATTCCGGTCTCTTAGAAAAAACTACCTCCCAAAATTTTAAAGAAAGAAAAACTTATATATATATACAAAAATAAGGGTAAACATGATGAAGGGATGGAATATGACTATAAGATGAAAATTTTTTAAAAATTCTAAAAAGGGAATTGATAATTTCATTGGAAAAGGAAAAAAAATAAAAGGAGAAGGGAATGTGATCAGCCTGGAGACTAGAGCAAAGCCATAGGATAGATTCTATTAGAAGAAATTGTAACCCAAAATTTTGAAGAAAAAGACCTATATGTATACAAAAAATAAGGTCAAATACAATGAAGGGATAAAATATGACTATAACAATGAAAAATTTAAAAGATTTTTTAAAAAGGCATTGATAAGAAAAAAGTTTAAAAATGTTAAAAGACGAAAGAGGAAGTTAAAAGAAATAGAATAAGAAAAAATAAAATAAAAAAAATAACTTTGCAAGACTAAAAGATCATGGGAAAAAAGCTATGAATTCTGTGTGTTGCTTTCCCCTAGCTCTGGAGTTCTGCAGTTCTCATTGATTAGTGAACATGGTCTTGGCTGGATGTTCTTGCTGATCTTCTGGAGAAGGGGCCTCTTGCAGTGATTCTAAAATGTCTTTGTCTGAGGTGTCATTACACCACTCTAGCCAGGGACCAGGCTAAGTAATCCCCTAGGGTTTGCTCTTGGGAGCTTTTGTTCCCTGAACCCTTTCCCTAAGCTCTGGAGGACAGGAATGAAAATGGCAGCCTCCCAATCTCCATCCTGGAGGAGCCAAGAGCTTGGGTTTCCACTCATCAATGTGGCCTCAGAGAAAAGCAGTCAATCCCTCACATCTCTCTGGTCTCTGGCTGCTGTCGGTGCTCACCCAGGTGTGACTGATCGTTTCTATCTCTGGTGCGTGACCCTGTTTGGAGTCTCCAAACCCAGCAGAGTCCTGCTGCATGCTCCTCTCAGAGGAGAAAGGAGGGAGTCTCCCCAGATCTGCTACTTGTGAGGTCCCTGCACGAAGAGCAGTGGCCTAACTTTGCCTCAGATCATGGTTTAAGCTAACCCAGAGCTGAGAGTGCACTCCTCAGCTCCATCCATGTATTCAGTTTCCCTGCTCTGGTACCTGGGAGCTCTGCTGCACTCAGGCACCCCGGTCTTTATGTAATCCTGTGGGTGCTGAGACCACACTGTCCCTGCGAGGGCTCCACCCCCACTTAACCTTTGAGGGAGCGACATCCCTCAGTGGAGCAGACTTCTAAGAGTTCTGATTTTGTGCTTTGCTGCTCTACCGCTTGCCCGAAGCTGGCCCCTCCCCCTGCTGTCTATCTTCCTATTGCTTTGGATTCACTTCTCCACACATCCTACCTTCCAGAAAGTTGTCGATTTTCTGTTCCTAGAATTGCTGCTCTTCTTCTTTTCTATCTCCTGTTGAATTTTTAGGTGTTTGGAATGGTTTAATAACTATGTAGTTGAACTCCTGGTACCAAATGGTATTTCAGTTTCCTACTCCTCTGCTATCTCACTTTCTCCCCCTAGAGTTGTTTTTTAATATTAGATGCTTACAATAAAACTCTGATGGATATCTCCTTTTTATTGTAACATCAATTTTTAATGTATTTTTTCTTCAAAGTGTTCCTATCATTTTCTATATTTAAACATTAAGATATTTGTAATGGAAAGTACAGGACTATTTATTAAACACAAAGACTAAATCTTTCACTGAGTGCTTTTCAGATACAAAAGTACAGACTAAGCACGGAGAATATTGTTAAAAACGGAAACTTTCATTCAGTTACTCTAAGGTGGTGCCTGAGATTCTGTGTTTCTAGTTTGCAATTGATGTTGATGTTCATGGTCCATGCAAAAAACTGAGTAAAAGGGGTTTATTTCAAATCAAACCATGATCTAATAATATTAATAATAGTGATAATTTTATATGTCTTATATCCAAGAAAATAATAGTTAATATAAAAATTAATAATTGGTCACATAAGAAAATCAAATTTATTGAATCTTGTCAATATAGAAAATTCTTTTCTATTACTGCATTAATACTTAGTGTCTGCAATTCTGTGGGTCATTTGCCCAGCCTTGATGTGTTGTTGGTTGGTTTTATATCTGTTGATATAAGACAAATTGTTAGACTTGCATAGAGTCAAATATTTCTGAAAGCTTTTTAAGAAAAAATCTATTAAGAAACAGCTGAAGTGTTTTTGAACTGTTACAAAGTCTTTTGGAATGCCAATGAATTAAACTAAAAAGTTTATTTGTATCTTAAAGCCACAACTCATAAGCCATGAGTGAAAAAACAACCATGAAGGGAAAGGATGAGTATATCCCGCTGTAAATTAGCATGAAAATCTGTATTTTGTTAGTGATAAACAATGGTCACTGAAAATGCTGCTACAGACCATATCTGTTCTAACAGCTAGATAACTGTTCTCCTATCAGGGATTCTGGGAAGATGATTAGCTATAAGGCCATGCATGGATAATAGGTTTCATGAATCTTGTGCTATGAAAATAAAAGAATTTTTATGGCACTGTAATATCTCTGACAATAATTCCTAAAATATGAGGAGTTAATGGATGTCAGGATGTTAAATATCCCAAATATCAATCCAAAAACAAGCTTTTAATAAGTGGTCTGACACATACATATGTCTTTGCTTCATGCTTAACTCTCTGCTTTTGACATTTCCAGTAACAAACTTGAAGTCTTTCTTATCTATCTTTATAGACATTTGTTTATTCTTGGGCTACACTTGTCAAAGACATGAGGCAATATTTGTGGTTGATGAAGTGATGCATATAAGGCTTTTGTTTTAAGGAACTCATTTCAGAGGTAAGAAGAAATAGTGGTGGGATAGGATAAGATCAATCAATTAAAAAATACAACTGCTAAAGACTATGCAAGACACTCTCATTGGGGAGAATCTCAAACGAATAATATTATGAATTAAATAGCAACACAATACTATTTCAAAGCAATATGTGTAGTGCTGAAGAAATTGTCCAGCCAGTTAGTGCTTTTCAGCAGAGTGGTTATGAGGTTATTTTTGCTTAAGATAGCTTTGTGAATACTAGTCTGTGATTCTGCTTCATACTGATTTGCTAGGGCTGCCATAACAGATACCATAGACTGGGTGGCTTAAGCAACAGATATGATTCTCACAGTTTGGTAACTTGATGTTCAAGATCAAAGTACTCATAAGATTAGTTTCCTTTGAGGATACATTCCTTGACTTACAAATGGCCACCTTCTTGTTGTGTCATCTCATGGTCTTTTCCCTGTGTGTGTGCAGACTTGGGTGTTCTTTGTGTGTCCAAATGCCCTCTTCTTATAAGGACACAAATGAGATTGGAATAGGGCCAACCCTAACAACATTATTTTAACTTAGTCACCTCTTCAAAAGTCTTGTCTCCCAATAGAGTCACATTCGGAGGTACTCTGGGGGTTAGGGCTTCAGAATATGAATTTTGGGGGGAATACAGTTCAGCATATAGCATGCTCAAAATCCTCTTCTGTATAAGAGACCTACTTCAGACCCCTATTTTGTAGCTGAAGAGTTAGAAACCTCTCCAAAGAACTGAAATGTACAGGTCAGCAAATTATTCAGTTGTGGAGTCTAGAATAAATCACAGACACCCTGAATTCCTGATGGGTTTGTTTTTCCTTTTCACTTTCCACACAACTAATGCAAACCTGGTATGCTTTCTAAAAAAGTATTAAGTCTAGAGCTGTACTTGAGAAATGAGTAGGCACAGTAATTGGGGAGACAGAATTTATGGCTAATATCACTCTTTTTAATCCAGCTCTTCTAGTTGAGTGAATTTTGTCAGAGATAAGAAATAGTCTCCGGAGGAGCACTGGGATAGGTTAGTACAATGAAGGTCTGAGCCTGGACTGAGAATAATGGCCTTTATTTCTAACTTGCTGGTATAAGAATAAATCTAGGTTCCCTCATTTCCTGAAGTTTGATTCTTGCCATGTTGAATCAATAAATCATTCTTAAAAGAGCTGACTTTCAAGATTTTAAATATGTACTTGCAATGTTTGTTTTGTTATTTTTTGGCAGCAGTGGAGAAGATGGCATCAAATACGAAGTGTTTAAGAAAATTTTATTTAAAGAAACAAAACTTTGCCAACTAAAAAGATCAAATAAGTAATATCAAGTATTTTTTAAAGTGAGAAAAATAATAGAAATTTCTAAATGTATAAACCAATTTCAAGGGGCGCCTGGGTGGCTCAGTGGGTTAAGCCTCTGCCTTCGGCTCAGGTCATGATTCCAGGGTCCTGGGATAGAGCCCCACATCAGGCTCTCTGCTCAGCAGGGAGCCTGCTTCCCCCTCTCTCTCTGCTTGCCTCTCTGCCTACTTGTGATCTCTGTCTGTTAAATAAATAAATAAAATCTTTAAAAAAAAAACAAACCAATTTCAAGTACCAAGTTTTCTTAATAAACACTTCCTTTTACTCAAAAGCATATAGGCTCCTTTTAAGTTATTAATGTCTCCTTAATCTTTATTGTCTTTTAAAAGTTCAAATGTACAAATGCAAAAGTCACTTGAATTTTGTAAGAATTTGAAAAACTAGCAAGCAAATTATAAAGTAAAATAAAATGCAAACTGTTATCAACTGAATAAAAGGTAGCATATTTGAGCTAAGTACAGCAAAATGATGTCAAAATGAGTGTGATTTGTAAAACTTTCTATTAGACAAAAACAATTTTTTTAAAAGATTGAATACAGAAAAAAGATCGACTTGATTCTTGGTAGTCTTCTTTAAATTATAGCAAAGAGTATGTGACCAATCCTCTGAGACTATTCCCTGGATTTGAATTAGTGAACTTATTTTAAAAGAATGTCTTATAGTACCAGAGAAAGTTTAAAATGACTGCTTTTTCTTGTCAGATCCATAAACTCTAGGATATATGTTTTGGTCTGAGAGCCTTAGAATCTGACCCATCTGTCTGTGACTAAAAAGACAAGCATAAATCAGCAAGTTGTTTCTCCTAATGAAATTCTCTTTACATCACTTCCCTTAGAAAATGGGCCTGGAAGCCGAAAGTGTTGTATTTAAAAATATTTGTGCAGTATAAAAAGTAAATCTACTCTCAGGTCAAGATTAATTTGTGGATTGGTATGCCTACCTTTCTAGAAATGATTGTCAGTGATTGTGGCTATTGTCTTCTTTTTCTCACTTCCACATTTTCAAAGTGACTGTATTAGTTACTGATTCCTGTTACCTTCCTTACCAAGAACCTGATTTATTTCCTTTCTCACATTTACCAAGAACCTGATTTATTTCCTTTCTCACATTATATTGTCTACCTATCTTGTATCATTAGATGATAAGGTCTGTATAAGTGGGGCTTGGTCACCACCATATGAAGGTTTACCTGATATAAAAAGTGTTCTTAATATGTTTTTTTTTTTTTAAGATTTTATTTATTTATTTGACAGAGAGAGATCACAAGTAGACAGAGAGGCAGGCAGAGAGAGAGGGGAAAGCAGGCTCCCTGCCGAACAGAGAGCCCGACGCGGGACTCGATCTGGGATCATGACCTGAGCCGAAGGCAGCGGCTTAACCCACTGAGCCACCCAGGCGCCCCTCTTAATATGTTTTTATTAAATAAATTTGCAAATTACTTAATTTGCTCTTACAAACGATGTTTAGTGTTTGGTGATGTTATGGTTATCGTTGCTCTAATTCTCAAGCAACAGTATTTGATCCAGGCATTCTGTGACTTTTATTTCAATGAGTCTTTCTCAGAGCTTCCTAATCTTCACTAAGTATTATTCTTATAATAATTGATGACAAAAGTATTCTACAAAGGGAACTGTGTGGGGAGATAGGATATATGTTGTAAGGACTTTGTTTTTAAAGCACTCATTAAACATTCCTGTAGGGTATTGTCAGTTCCATGGAAAGATGCTATAAAGAGATGCAGCATGGAGAAAAGAAGAAGTAAAAGTAGGGGATATGACCACAGAAATAAAATGAAATTAGAGGAGAATTTTTTTTCTTTTTTAATATTTTATTTATTTGACAGAGGGAAATCACAACTAGGCAGAGAGGCAGGCAGAGAGAGAGGAGGAAGCAGGCTCCCCGCAGAGCAGAGAGCCTGATGTGGGGCTCGATCCCAGGACCCCAAGATCATGACCTGAGCCGAAGGCAGAGGCTTTAACCCACTGAGTCACCCAGGCGCCCCTTAGAGGAGAATTTAAAGGTATTGTAAGTAGATAAAAACAAAGGAAAGAAAGAGAGAATCTTTTTTTAATATTCCCAAAAGTAATTGTTAAGAGCTTATCCATAAATATGCTGCAATATGTAGCTGACTGGGAATGAAAGGATGTTAATGGGTAACTTTTCCTTGTGTCTATGAATGTTTTTCATATTGTTTGATTGAAGTATAGATTAAAACCTAGACAAATTCTATTATATAAAAGAACATCTGGAAAACTTAGATCATGATAAAAAAATTAAAAGTATAGATGATCTAAAAAAATCAACTGTACAAATTCACAAAATGAAAGTAACACAGCTGCAAAAATATCATTTTAATAAGTATTTATTTCACACTCTTGATGTACAGGGGTTTCAGCTTTGTATGCCAGACTTTTAATTGTTGAATTTTTTGAGCTTTTTCTTTCACGCACAGTTTATAAAAATTCCTGATTCAATTTACTAAGAGCAAAAGAACAAGAATTTCTAACTTACCTTCTGCATGTAATTTTCTAGGTTCAACACATCCAAATCAAAGCATCAATGTAGTATTGATATAGAGGGACTACCCTGTCTGAGTAATTAGGTAAATTAGTGAGACATGTCCATGGAACAGTCAAAATAAAAAAATGCGGGGTTTTTTGATACAAAAAGTCTTATAAATGAATTTTCCACTGGTGTTGAGACACTTTCTAGGTGTAGGTCCCTTTCTTCAAAATAAATTTGCTGGGGAATGTAATATAATGTGTAAATTAAGACTACCTGAAGTGAAGAACCTAGTGGCAATCTGGGATCCCTATTCATTCTACTGTTCCCTACACTACAGCTACCCCAAAATTCTGCATAATGTTTATTCAGCCAGAATCATTATGACTACCAGCGTCTGTTTTTAGAGCTGGTGGTCTCTAATTTTATAAGTAAGAATACGTGAGAAAGAAATACTTTTTCCAGAAGAGTCAGATTTTTTTTTAAGGCCCTTTGCCTTCTCTCTGCCATGGGGCTTAAGTAGTCTTGGGTCTAGTATAAAAGAGGCATTCAAAAAAATTTCCTAAAACTCAAAAATTCTAACAACCAATATTCTTTTAAACAAAGCACCCTAGGGAGGCCTGGGTGGCTTAGTCATCAAACATCTACCTTTGGCTCAGGTCATGATCTCTGGGGTCCTGAGATCGAGCCCTGCATCAGGCTCCCTGCTCAGCGGGAAGACTGCTTCTCCCTCTCTCACTCCTCCTGCTTGTATTCTCCCTCCCTCTCTCTCTCTCTCTCTCTGTCAAATAAATAAATAAAATCTTAAAACAAAACAAAACAAAAAACCACAAAAAACACCTTAACCTCCTGTATTCTTATTACCTGGTAAAGTATGGGAAGAGAATCTCATCAGGAGAAGCAAGTAGATACTTCATGATTTCTCTTTAGTCAGGATCAATTGGGTCTGACATCTTGGTACCCTGGCTGAACATTGGGAAGTATAAGTCCTAGATTTTATGTATCTGAAAAGAGAAAGCAGTTATTTTAATTTCCTCTCTAGTATTTGAAGACATTCTTTCAACATAAGTTCACTAACTCAATTAACAGGAAATAAAAAGTCATTGTTCAGAGGTATGGACAATGAAAAGTATTCCAAACTTAAAGAGGGATTAGTAGAAGGGCTAAAAGAATTAATATTTTCTGCCTGAGTTAATTTCCAATTCTATTTCAAAATTAGACACCTGTCTTATTTTCAACAAAACTCTGCTTAAATATTTCCAGTTATCAGAGAACATGCTATTCTGAAATGAGACTCTTTCATTTGTGGAGTTCTAATTATCTGGCAATATTTACATGGAACTGAAATCTGTCTGCCTGTAATTATGAGCCATTATTTCTAGTTGTCCAGTATGAAAAGACAAAGGACAATCTTTTTTTCCTTAATCATTCATCCATTCATTCACTCAGCAAATGCTTCTTGTGTACGTTAATGTAATTATGCTAGGCAATAGGAATGCAAGAATGGATAAAGGAATGTTCCTGTCTGGGGGAAACTCAGAGTACATTGTGTTAGACGGGCACAAACAACACAACAGTATGAAATATAAGATTCTAGGTGCCTCCTTTTTTTATTTCCACATATTAATATTTAGCCCTTAGGTATCCAGTTATTTGAACTTAAAAATTAAAAGTCACTCTAGATTCTATCTTTTTCCTCACTTCCTTATTCAGTCTATCATTTATCCCTATTAACTATACCTCTAAAGTGTATCTTGAATACATCCACTTCTGAATATCATTACAAACTCCACATTCCAACACATCACCATCTCTCAATTAGACTACTGCAATAATTCCCTACTCTGTCTTCTTGTTTCCACTCTTCATGGCCTGCAAGCCATTTTCTTCAAAGAATGTAGACTAAACTAAAAATATGTCAGCTTGCATGATGAATCTGATGAAAAAACTTTCAAAGATTTCAAAATTGAATCCAAATTTCTTGCTTGATCTAAAGAACTTTGATCTAGCTAGTGGTTCTCTTCACAATTGTACCTCATTGTTACTCTCTCACAGAGTCGTCCACTGTACAGGCATCTTTTTCAAAACCAGTGTACTTTTTCTAAGAGCCGATTTCTATGCATAACATATCACCAGCACACAACTTAAATGATGCTTAATACAGAGACATTTGGTAACTATTTTCGGTAAGGAAGCTAACAAAATTCCCTTCATTAGTGCTTCTTTTTTTTTTATATCTCCATGTATTTTGGTTTTAATTTGTTTATTAAGTATTTCCTCCAATAAACTATAAGTTTCATAATCACTTGTAGTTAAATCCTGCCTGTCTAATTCACTGCCTGACATAGAATAGTCACTCAGAAAATGTTGAATGAAAAAGCAAGTGAATTAATCAATACATGAAAAGGGAAGCTACCATATGCTTGGCATGTTTATTGTGTAGACTTATCTTTGACAAAGTTAGCAGGTGAAACTCTGTGTGTGTATATGGGTGTTTGTGCATGTGTATGTATATTCTTTTATCTTTTTACATGGAGGTTGGGTCTCAGTCCTGTCACCATCCTAGCTACCTTTTCAGGATAAGTAATTTTGCCAATATTTATCTTAAAATATGGAGTTCAAATATTGCTGCAATATAAATTACAGTGATCTTTATGAAATAAATTTGGTATTACATATTAAAGTATATTTACCACTTTGACCCAGTAGTCCCAAGTATAGGATTTCATCTTAAGAAAATTATTAAATCTGCAGACAAATATTTAAATATAAGCACTTTTCATTATACTGCTATTTCAAAAAAGAAAAGTGCTAGATAAAATAAAAATATCTGACCTGTACTACAATTTAAACACAAATATACTAGGACTTCCTTGAATATTTTTCAAAGAAATGTAAGTTTATAGTAAAAATTACTAAATCCAAAATTTAATAAGCCAGCATAAGCAAGAGCCATCAGAAATAGCAATAGACTAACACTCACAAAGACTTCAAATACTTGGAATTATTAGAGAATTTAGGGTAAATATTTTAGTTTGAAAAAGAATTCCAGTGAAGGTCAAGGTCAAAAAAATATTAAGTTTAGGGGCGCCTGGGTGGCTCAGTGGGTTAAAGCCTCTGCCTTCAGCTCAGGTCATGATCTCAGGGTCCTGGGATCAAGCCCTGCCTCGGGCTCTCTGCTCAGCAGGGAGCCTGCTTCCTCTCTCTCTCTCTCTGCCTGCCTCTCTGCCTACTTGTGATCTTTGTCTGTCAAATAAATAAATAAAATCTTTAAAAAAATTAAGTTTAGTAAATTTAATAAATAACTAGAGCATCTAGAAGTAATAAATAATTTAAAAATTCAAGGAGGCTTTCAATAATAACTAATTAAGTAAATTGTACTAACCTTGTCACCCTGATATATGTACTTAAAAAAAGTCTTCTTTAAGGCCAATATTTGACATAAGATGGAAATTCAGAGAGATAAGTGTAATAATTAGAGCCACTTTTCACCTGGGGTGACTGCTGATGTTGCAACTGGTGGTTGAGAGTCTAAAAGGTTGCATAGTATTTTGTCAGTCTCCTAGGCTAGGAGGGTACATGCTAGATACTGGTACCTACTATGGACTCCAAAGAGGTTCACAGTAGATATAACAGTGTGCCTTAGATAATCCAGTCTCCACAGGGACTACAGACCAAATGTAAATAATTTTAATGTTTGAACTTGAACTCAGATAATAAGATATTGTTATTTTTCCAGGAGTGTATGAAAAGTAAACTAAAAACTCTCTCTGAAATGAGATAATATCATCCTAGTCTTGCAATAGTTTTATAAGTTTTCAAATAGTGCCTTGTAAACAAAAATAATAAAAATATAACATAACCAGGCATTCTGTGAGATAATACAAATGAGTGAGATCCAGGTGAAACAATAGCCAATAAAACAGACTCACAACAGTTGCTGTTATTTGGAATTATCAAACACAGAGTTTGAAACCAATTAAATTTAACATTTTAAAAAGGACAAGATTGAGGACTTTCTTTTCTTTTCTTTAAATTTTATTTTATTTTTTCAGTGTTCCAGGAGTCATTGTTATGCACCACACCCAGTTCTCCACCCAATATGTGGATTTCCTAGGGAAATTGAAAATATATAAAAGGAAAGAGAGCAGTATAGATGTTCTGGGACCAAAAAGTAAGATAATTGAATTAGAAATTCAATAGCAAATTAAAACTGAAATATAAATCAGAAGAAAATATCCAGAAGAAAATAGAGAGAAAGAAAGAAAAATGGAGACTACGTGGCATAAAAGGTACCAGTAAAGCTATAGCAGTTGATTCCAATTATTCACAGTAATTTTCTTCTAGAAAATTTTTGCAAAACTGAATTAGGGGATACAGAATCATTTATTTTCCAAAGGGAAATACAGGGATTAGATTCTTTTGAGCCTCTGATCACAATATTTTCATCAATCGATCAATGTACAACCTTGTTTTATGTCTGTTTCTGTATAAAGATAGCATAATATATATTGTAGATTCACTACCATTGAACTCATAGCCAACAACATTATAATTCATGCTTGAGTGAAGCTTACTGAACACACGTATTTTCTGTATAAGGCACATGACAGCCTTCGTAAGCTTAGTAACACTAAGCAACACTTTGCCACTATGCTAAGGGGCCCTTTTAAACAATGAAATCACCAATGAAAAGCAAAAGCATATGTAAAACATGTCACTTAACTAAACCATGAAAATGGCACTTATTTACATCTGTGCTGAGAACAGAAACAAGAAGGCAGAGTTCACCTTGTTCAACTCATATGGGAACATGAACATCAGAGACTCAAGTATTTTACTCCTTTGTGCATGCCAGCAAATAGGCATGAAAGCACCGTGAGTATTGATTTCAGGTTTATGTCTTAGTTTATTCTGGCTGCTATCATAGAACACCATAGACTCAGTGACTTTAACCACAACAGAAATTTATTTCTCATAGCTCTGGAGGCTGAAAAGTGCAAGATCAAGGTACTAGTAGATTCAGTGTCAGGTAAGAAACACTGCCTTGTTCATACATATCTGTCTTCTTGCTGATTCCTCAGTCAGCAAGATCGATGTTGTTCTCTGGGGTTCCTTTATTTTTATTTTATTTTATTTATTTTATTATTTTTTTAAAAACTATTTATTTATTTATTTGACACAGAGATAGAGAGAGAGAGTGAGTGCACAAGTGGAGAGGAGGGTCAGAGGGAGAAGGAGAAGGAGACTTCCCACAAAGCAGGGAGACTGATATAAGGTTCTACCCCAGGACCCTGAGATCATGACCAGAGCAGAAGGCAGGCATTTAACCCACTGAGCCAACCAGATGTCTCTGGGGTTTCTTTTATAATAGCACTAATTACATTCACCTCCCAAAGACCCTATCTCCAAACTATCTCACTGGGCATTAGGTTTCAAACTATGGATTTGGAGGAAAAACAAACATTCAGTTGATAGCTTACTAAAAATAAGCTTTAGTGAGTAGGCAAATTAACAAATGCAGAATCCACAAATAATGGGAATTGACTATAATTGGAGTAGCAAAACATAATTAGAAAATGGGGCAAAAGCAACATTTGAAGAGAGGATAGTTGAGAATTTTCCAGTACTGGTGAAATATATGAATCCTTAAGTTTACAGATTTCTAATGTCCCAAGAAAAATAAATAGAAGTCCAAACACAAGGACATCCAAATAAAACTGTTAAGTGAAACATAAAGGCAAATAAGTAAACTTAGATTTACCCAGAAGAAATAAAGATAAATTAGATTCAAAAGATTAGAAATTTTTGGGGCGCCTGGGTGGCTCAGTGGGTTAAGCCGCTGCCTTCGGCTCGGGTCATGATCTCAGGGTCCTGGGATCGAGTCCCGCATCGGGCTCTCTGCTCAGCAGTGAGCCTGCTTCCCTCTCTCTCTCTCTCTCTGCCTGCCTGTCTACTTGTGATCTCTCTCTGTCAAATAAATAAATAAAATCTTTAAAAAAAAAAAAAAAAGAAATTTTTAAATGAGAATTAACTCAGCAGAAACACTAAAATCAAGAAGACAATGGATACTTATATATTTATGAAATTAGGTAAGACACAACCTAGACATAGAACTCATGAAAATATTTTTCAAGAATACAAGAAATTAGGGGCACCTGGGTGGCTCAGCGGGTTAAAGCCTCTGCCTTCAGCTCAGGTCATGGTCCCAGGGTCCTGGGATCGAGCCCCGCATCGGGCTCTCTGCTTGGCTGGGAGCCTGCTTCCTCCTCTCTCTCTCTCTCTGCCTGCCACTCTGCCTACTTGTAATCTCTATCTGTCAAATAAATAAATCTTTAAAAAAAAAAGAATACAAGAAATTAAAAACATTTTAAGCAGGACAAAGCAGTTAAGACTGTCTATGGGTAAAACACTGTCCAGAAAAAAAAAGAAAAAGAAAAAAAGGTCTAAAATTAGACCACTTTTTTTCTTTTTTTTTTTCTTTTTAAAGATTTTATTTATTTATTTGACAGCCAGATATCACAAGTAGGCATAGAGGTAGGCAGAGAGAGAGGAAGAGAAGCAGGCTTCCCACTGAGCAGAGAGCCCGATGTGGGCCTCGATCCCAGGTTCTTGGAATCATGACCTGAGCTGAAGGCAGAGGCTTTAACCCATTGGGCCACCCAGGCGTCCCTAGACCACTTTCTTACACCATACACAAAAATAAATTCAAAATGGATGAAAGACCTAAATGTGAGACAGGAAACCATCAACATCCTGGAGAAAAACACAAGCAGAAACCTCTTTGAGATTAGCTGTAGGAATTTCTTACTAGATACATCCCTGAGGCAAAGGAAACAAAAGCAAAAATGAACTACTGAGACGTCATCAAGATAAAAAACTTCTTCACAGTGAAGGAAACAATCATCAAAACTGAAAAGCACCTTCAAAATGGGAGATGATATTTGCAAATGACATATCTGATAAAAGGTTATATTCAAAACATAGAGAACTTATAAAATTCAACACCCAAAAATGAATAATCCAGTTAAAAATGGGCGGAAGACATGAATAGACGTTTTTTCCAAAGAAGACATCCAAATGGCTAACAGACACATGAAAATATGCTCAGCATCACTCATCATCAGGGAAATACAAATCAAAACTACAATGAGATACCACCTCAGACCTGGCAGAAGGCTAAAATTAGCAACACAGTAAACCACAGATGTTGGCAAGGATGTGGAGAAAGGGGCACTTGCTCACACTGTTGGTGGGAATGCAAGCTGGTGCATCTGCTCTGGAAAATTGTATGGAGGTTCCTCAAAATGTTAAAATTAGAACTAACTTATGATCTAGCAATTGCACTACTAGGGATTTACCTAAAGGACACAGAAATATTGATTTGAAGGGATACAAGCACCCCAGTGTTTATAGCAGCATTATCAACAATAGTCAAATTATACAAAGAGCCCAGATGCTTATCTACAGATGAATGGATGAAGAAGGAATGGACTATTTTTCAGCCATAAAAATGAGGATGAAATATTGCCATTTGCAACAATGTGGATGGAACCAGAGTGTATTATACTAAGTAAAATAAGTCACAAAAAGACAAATAACATATGATTTCACTCATAGGTGGAATTTAAGAAACAAAACAGATGAACATAGGGAAAAAATAGAAAGAGAGGCAAAGCACAAAATAGACTCTTAACTATAGAGAACAAATTGAGAGTTGCTAGATAGGAGATAGGGGAATGGGTTCAATAGGTGATGATATTAAGGAGGGCACTTGCAATGAGCTTAGGATATTGTATGTAAGTAATGAATCACTAAATTCTACTGAAACTAATCTCATGCTGTATGTTAACTAACTGGAATTTAAATAAAAATTTGAAAAAAAAATAAAAGCACTGGGTGTGGTGTATAAACAATAAATCTTAAACACTGAAAAAATAAAATTAAATTAAAAAAAAATGACTACCGGGGCACCTGGGTGGCTCAGTAGGTTAAGCCTCTGCCTTTGGCTCAGGTCATGATCCCAGGGTCCTGGAGTGAAGCCCTGCATTGAGCTCTCTACTCAGCAGGGAGCTTGCCTCCCCCCACCCCGATCACCACCACCCTGCCTGCTTGCTTCTCTGTCTACTTGTGATCTCTCTCTCTCTGTGTCAAATAAATAAAATAAAATCTTAAAAAAAAAAAAAAAAAGACTATCAGGAACCTGTACACAAAGACAGGGAGACACATTACTTTTTTTTTTTTTTTTTTTTTTTTCCTTTTCATTAAGAAAAACTTTTTATTTAGAAACAGTTTCATACTTCTAGGAAATTTATAAGAATATTCAAAAGAATAATTACTTTATCAAGATTCACTTCTTATTACCATTACCATTTTGCCAAATTACTTTATCATTTGTGCTCTTTTTTTCCCCTTTATTCCTAAATTTTTTGGTGTATGTTTCCTAAGATGAAGGATATTCTCTTATATAACCAAAGAATAGTTACCTATTTGGTAAATTGAACATTGATACAATGCTTTAGTGTACTGTCCATGTTCCAACTGCCTTTTTATTTTTTTTTATTTTTTTTTCCCTTTTTATTAATTTTTTCAGCGTTAACAGTATTCATTCTTTTTGCACAACACCCAGTGCTCCATGCAAAACGTGCCCTCCCCATCACCCACCACCTGTTCCCCCAACCTCCCACCCCTGACCCTTCAAAACCCTCAGGTTGTTTTTCAGAGTCCATAGTCTCTTATGGTTCGCCTCCCCTCCCCAATGTCCATAGCCCGCTCCCCCTCTCCCAATCCCACCTCCCCCCAGCAACCCCCAGTTTGTTTTGTGAGATTAAGAGTCATTTATGGTTTGTCTCCCTCCCAATCCCATCTTGTTTCATTTATTCTTCTCCTATTACTTTTAAGGAAATACCTGAAGCTTGTTGTCATTCTTTGGTTTCCGGTTGTAAGTGATAAATGCAGCATTAAAGTAATGCAAACTTCTTAGCTCAGTATGCAAAGCCTTTGTTGATAAGTTCACTGTCTAGCTAAAGAACTTTATTTACTCTCATGTTCCCACACTCCAGTGTTCTTTAAGTGTCCTTAATGCACCAAGTCTCTTCCCATTGATCTCTCTGCTCTAATAGTCTTATTAACCCCAGTCCTATAATATTGTTTCATTTAGTTAAGTCCTGCCTTTTCAGATTTGGTTCAAGCAACATCAGTGCAAAGTCTTAATGTGATCTTGAAGCCCCTCTTTGGGCTCCCATGACTCCTTGCAAATTTGTAGAATTTGACAAAATTGTTTATTTCCTACACTAAGCTATAAATTTACTGAGGACAGTAACCACATCTTGCTTGATTCAATATCTTTAGTGCCTAGCAAAATGATTAACTCTCAATGGGTACTCAATAAATATTTTTTGAGATAATATTTGTCATCTTTACTTCCTAGAGATCCCTGACAAAAGGAAATCCCACAGTTAGTCACCTCTGAATCTACAAATATCTTTATACATGTACTCATGACACAGTTTTTTCTTTACAAAAAGCTTTTATTTTTCCGTGTGGTATTTTTTTTTTTTTTTACATTGACATGTGATTTCATTCTTCCTGCTAAGATTATCAAATTTCTCTTTGTGCAACCACTTCCTTTCCCAACCCCTCGGTAACAAGAGTGGCTTTATGACTTGTTTGCAAATCAGACAATCTTAACATTCCTTTCTCTTAGACATAAATAATTAATTCATGGACTTTCGACCCAATTGAATCTACTGAGAATCAAATACATGTTTGACAGAATGTTAAAAAGGAAGCATGGACTTTTTCCCACTGGGTTTATATCTTGGAATTTGTAGAATGGGAACTGCTGGTAGATATCTTATTACTCTTTGTAGACTGAGAAGAAAGTCAGCTTGGAAGAGAAAAGAGCAAAAAGATGTAGAAAAACCCTATCAAGAAACTAATTTTAGTCTCTGGATCAAGCTATAATTTAGCTGAACAGTTTAGTTTTAATTATGTGAACCAGTACATGTATTTGATTTTTTACTTATTTACTGGAGACAATTTGAATTGGATTTTTTATCACTTGTAACTAAAGTTTCTCAACTATAGTTAATATCTCTGTGTGTGTCAAAATACACCCTCAAGTTGTTCTCCTATAAACACCCTGTATGACTTAATATCTATAGGCTTTCTTTGTTCAAAAAAACCACTCATGATTGGTTTCATATTTATCTATTTAGCCTTATATTTTTCTGTCTTCTCCTTTTCTTCTCTATGTCAGCTATGCTGAGCTATTTACCTTCTCCCTATTAGCCATTTTTTTATTTATTATTTTTTATATATTTTTGACATATAAGAGTTTCAACCTTTTGGGTACAAATTGTTTATTAAATGAAATATTTAAACTTGTCCTGGTAAGGTTTCTACAAGAAAAATTAAGAGAAAAAAAAAAAAAAACTTTTAACAAGAACTTTGAATTAGCCATTTTTTAAAAAAAGATTTTATTTATTTATTTGACAGACAGAGATCACAAGTAGGCAGAGAGGCAGGCAGAGAGAGAGGAAAGGAAGCAGTCTCCCCTGCTGAGCAGAGAGCCCAATGTGGGACTCGATCCCATGACCCGGGATCACGACTTGAGCTGGAGGCAGAGGCTTTAACCCACTAAGCCACCTAGGCGCCCCTAGCCATTTATTTTTAGAAGCTATTTTCATGAGTTCATATTGTTCAGACTACTCTTGTAATATATTGTGCTGTATATGATTTAGTATATAGAACTTTTTACATTTCTATTTTATTTGCTAGACTGCAAGTTATTTGGGAATGACAATTCTCTCTTAGTAAATGTTAAATCAAGAAAATAGGCAAGCAAAGTAAGGTTTTTTTAGTCAAAAGGTATTTTCTTCCCTTCTCTTCCACTCCCTCTGTCCCTTCCTTGCCTCTCTCTTAAAAAAAAAAACAAAAAAAACCTGTTTTTTTTGTTGTTGTTTGTTTTCATTTTATTGAGCTATAGAGTGTACAATTTCATGAGTTTGACTTATATACACACTTACAAAACCATCCACAAATTCAAAATAATGACTTACGCTCACTAAAGATTTCTTATGTCCCTTTGTAGTACATCCCTTCATCAACTTCGCGACCATCCCTGTCCATAAGCAACTATCTGAATTCTGTCACTACAGAATTGTTTGCATTTTCCAGAATTTCTTATAAATTGAATTATATACTAGAGCTCTTTTGGCCTTCTTTAGTTCAGGATAATTATTTTTATATCATCCATGCTGTTGGATGTATCAGCATTTTATTTCTCTTTATTGCTGAGTAGTATTTCATCATATGGATATAACACAATTGGTTTATTCATTTACTGTTGATGAATTTTTATTACAAATAAAATTGATATGAACATTTGAGTATATGTTTTCATAAGAATATATGCTTTCATTTCAATTAGATAAATATCTAGGATTAGAATGGTGGGATGGTATGGTGGGTGTAAGTTTATGTTCTGAGGAATTTCCAGTGTTTTTTAAGGTGATTTAAGTGTGTTAAACCAAACAGCAGTGTAAGAGAATTCAATTGCTCTACATCATTGCCAACATTTCATTGATTATACATACACACACACACACACACACACACACATACATACATACATACATATATTTACATATTGAAAGTTTTCATCACGAATCACTGTTAACTTTTGTCAAAAGATTCATCTGTTTTTATTGAGGTGAACATGTGTAATTGCTTTTATTTTGTTTATATAGTGAATATCATTGATTTATTTTTAATGTTAAGCCAACCTTGAATTATTGGGATGAAATTCAATTGGTGAGGATATATTATTCTATCAAGGATTTTTTGGATTCTATTTGCTAAACTTTTGTTAAGTTTTGCATTTATCTTCATCAAGGCTATTACTACATAGTTTATGTGGAGTGTTTTGGTGCTCACCTTATAGATAAGATGTCTTTTTCCCCTTCAATTTTTGGGGAAAGTTTATGAAATATTGATATTATATTTTCCCCAGAATTTGTAGTATAATTCAGTAGTGAAGTTATCTGAAGATTTTTCTTAAAAGGTATTAAACTAAAATTATGATTTTACTAATAAATACAAGGTTATTCAGGTTATATATTTCTTTTTCTGTGAGCTTTGGTAGTTTATGCCTTTTTATTATTTGTCCATAGCATCTAAGCTGTTTAATTTATTATATTGTTTATATTTTTATTTCCTTATTAGTTTATTGTCATTTTATCCTGTAAAACTTTTGGTTAATCACTTCTCTTACTCTTTATATAGGCCACTTGTGTCTATTTCTTTCAATCAGTCTGGATAGTGATTTATCAATTTCATTGATCTTCTCAAAGTATCAGTTTTTGGTTTCAGTGAGATTTTTTCTATTATTTTCCTATTTTTTGTCTCATTTATTGTTGTTTTATTTACTTTATTATTTTTCTGTTTAATTTGGTCTTGTTCTTTTTCTAGTTTCTTAAGATGGAATTTGATGTCATTGATTTGAGATGTTTCTTCTTTTCTAATACAGACATTTATTGCTATAAATATTTATCTAATCACTGTCTTATCTGTATTCCTCATTTTTGAGGAATTTTCCTCTTATTTGTTATTTTTGGCCTTTTGTTCAAAATGCTTTCTAATTTTACTTTTGATTTTTTGATCCATATTATTTAGATGTCTGTTAATTAGTTTCTTAAAAGGGTGTATTTTTTATCTATCATTCTGTTTATTTACTCTCTTGATAGTATAGTTTGTATGATTTGATTAGTACTGCATTTATAAAATTTATTTTATTGTCAATCATATTAAGTATTCTATGTGAATTTGAAATATATATATATGTATTCTACTATTATTTAAATTTTTTTTAAAGATTTTATTTATTTGACAGGAAGAGACTCGGTGAGAGAGGGAACACAAGCAGGGGGAGTGGGAGACAGAGAAGCAGGCTTCCTGCTGATCAGGGAGCCTAATGCAGGGCTCGATCCCAGGACACTGGGATCATGAACTGAGCCGAAGACAGATGGTTAACAACTGAGTCACCTGGGCACCCCTCTACTATTATTGATTGACATGTTTTATAAATATGAATTAAGTCAAGTCAGTTGTGTTTTTTAATTCTTTTGTGGTCTTTCTAAATTGTTAGCTGTTCTACAAGTCACTGAAAATTTTAAAATCTTCTACTATAATTGTGGATTTTTTCTATTTTCCTTTCAGTTTTACCAGATTTACCTTTTTTCTTTTTTTAATCTCTCTTTTTCGATGCCTAAGTGTTTAGCATTGCTATATTCTCTTGATTAATTGTTCCATTCAAACTTATCAAATACTTGTTTATATCCATAGAGATATTCTTTACTCTGATATATAGTTTGTTTAATATTTATATAGGCAGTAAAACATTCTTTTGATTAGCACTAATATGGTTAACTTTTCCATCCTTTTATTTTTAACTTATATTCTCTTTACACTTGAAATTATTTTCTTATAGGCAGATTACAGTCTCCATTATTTAATTGTAGCATTTAGGCCACATATATTTAATTTGATAATTAATATGGTTGAAATTCTACCATTTTGCTATTTGTTATTTGTCCTACTTATTGTTCATTTCTTTTTTTTTTTCTTACCTTCCTTTAAAAAATCCTGGGTGGAATTAGTGTTATTTCTTCTTTAAACATTTGGTAGAATTTTCCAGTGAAGTCATCTGAACCTGTGTTACTTTGAGGTCAATATCACTTATATGATTACTCCTTACATTATGGGTCATATCCCCACCCCCCTTTTATGCTTGGTAATTTTTTTTATTCAACCTCAGACGACATAAGTTTTACCTTTTAAGTGCTTTTGTATTCCTGTAAGTGTTTGAATGCTTTCTGTTCTGGGACACTATTAAGTTATTTGAAAACAGTATGACCCTTTTGAAGCTTGCTTTTAAACTTTGTAAGGTGGAACCATAGCAGTCTTGTAGGCCTTTCTTTCTAAGTTCTTAATATCATGAAAATACCATTCTGAGTACTCTACACAAAGTCTTGTGAATTACAAGATTTTCCACTCGGGCTAGTGGTAACAAAAACTATTCCTAGCCCTATGTAAGTGGTAGAGATAGCTCCATTTGTTCCTTTCAGGTAGTTTTTGAGTAGTTTCCTAATGCACATTCATTCATCAATACTAAACAGAAGACTCAACAGGGATTCTCTGTAGATCTCTGAATCAGCCTCTCTGTATATGTCTTTCTTTTCTGGTATACTAGCTTGCAAACTCTAGCCACCAGTGCCTTTGAGAACACTTCTGTATTCTCAACTCAGGGATATCACCATCTGTGTTCTCCGTTCTTGGACTGTGGCTTGGAAATTCTCTGTAAGCAGTGAAGTGGGGTAATCTTAGGTTGCACTTTGTTTTCTGTATCTCAAAGATTATTGTTTTGGACTGCCTGCTACCCAATCCTTAAAAAACACATTCCTTACTGTATTCAGGTTTTTTATTTGTTTCAGATGATAAGGTAAACTTGTTACATGTTGCTCCATCTTGGCCACAAGTGGAAGTAGAAAAAAAATGACTTAACCAGGAATTAGAAAGTTATTCAAATTTGGGAAGTGGGGGCATGAGATTAGAAAAGCTATTTCCAAGATAGCCTAAGTAAAAGAAATGGTGGTAGATTTCTTCTAGAAGTGTCATCCACCTCCACCACCAAGGTAAGTGATTTTCTGGAGGACCCTACCTTACCAACTTGAAATACAAGGGAAGTCTACATTAGAGATATTAGCTGGCTGCTCATAATATGTGATTTCTAGCAGGTCCCCTGAAAGCCAGGAGAAGTTACTATAGATAATTTTAACTGCATGAACACAGTAGCAACTGTAGAAAAATGGCTTATTTTCCTCCTAAAGATTTTATGAGAGAGACCCTTATTGGTAGAGCCAACCCAGAACCACAGTGCAAGAGAATTCAGACAAATGCAGTTCTGAGTATCTCTATAGGAGAGAATATAGAATGGGCAGGATGATGCCAAACAGACAATGGAAAATATGGCAGAATTCATATTTGTGTCAATAAAGTATATTATAATATTTGACATGTAATTGGTATATGACATCTATTGAAGAAATAAAGGAAAAGTTCTGGTAAGGTATTGGATATGCAAATTAGTCTAAATGTTTTAGAACTTTGGAATAAGGAACTAATATGCCATAAGGATACTGAGCAAATTTATATATATATGTATATATATATATACTTGATGTGTCACACTGTTTAGAGAAACTGCTGACTAACTAAATTTTACTGGAGATGAATAGAAAAAAATACAAGCTCTAAAGGGCACCTGGGTGGCTCAGTAGGTTGAGCCTCAGACTCTTGATTTTGTCTCAGGTCATGATCTTGGGGTCATGAGTTTGAGCCCCATGTTGGGATCTGCACTTAAGATGGAGCCTGCTTAAAAATCTCTCTCTCTCATTCTGCCCCTCATCCACCAAAAACAATACAAAAGAAAACACAACAACACAAAACACAAAAACAAACAAACAAAACAGAAAAAAACCACCCTCCAAGACATGTTGTTTTCAAATGCTGATGATAACTTTAAAAAAATTGTCACCTGCGGAGGAGGAGTCAAGATGGTGGAGAAGTAGCAGGCTGAGACTACATCAGGTAGCAGATCAGCCAGATAGCTTATCAATCCATTGTGAACACCTACAAATCCAACAGGAGACCAAAGAGAAGAACAGCAACAATTCTAGAAACAGAAAATTGACCACTTTCTGAAAGGCAGGACTAGTGGAGAAGTGAATCCAAAGAGACGGGAAGATAGACTGCAGGGGGAGGGGCCGGCCCCTGGCAAGCGGCAGAGCAACGGAACACAAAATCAGGACTTTTAAAAGTCTGCTCCATTGAGGGACATCGCTCCAGAGGCTAAACTGGGGTGAAGCGGAGTCAGCGTGGCCCCAGGTCCTGTGGGGTCACAGAAGGATCGGGGGTGTCTGAGTGTCGCAGAGCTCACAGGTATTAGATCGGGGAAGCCAGCTACAGAGACAGAGCCGAGGAGTGAGCTCTTAGCTCAGGGTTACTTTGAACCAGTTGCAGGTTGGGTGAGCTCGGAGCACAGCCAGAGGCCAAGGACATGGGAGTGATTGAGCGCTTGTCTCTGAGGGTGCACAGAGGAGTGGGGTCCTGAGCTCTTGGCTACTCCCGGTCAGAGATTGGGAGGCTGCCATTTTCATTCCTGTCCTCTGGAACTCTACGGAAAGCATTCAGAGAACAAAAGCTCCCAAAAGCGAACCCGAGTGGATTACATAGACGGCCCCTGGTAAGGGCAGTGCAATTCCACCTGGGGCAAAGACACTTGAGAATCACTACAACAGGCCCCTCCCCCAGAAGATCAACAAGAAATCCAGCCAAGACCAAGTTCACATACCAAGGAGAACAGCAGAATTTCAGAGGAGGAGAAAGCAAAGCATGAAATTAATGGCTTTATCAGCATGATTCCTTAGTCTTGCAGTTAATTTAATTTTTTTAACCTTATGTTTTTTTCTTCAAATTTTTTTTTAACTTTTACCCTTTCCTCTTTTAACATTTTTTAACTAGTTTATGTTAACAATACCTTTCATAAATAATAATAATAATCATCATCATCTTTTTTGAACCTTCATTATTATAGTCATATTTTATCCTTCATTGTATCTAACTTTATTTTTTGGATACACATAGGGTTTTTATTCAAAAAATTTGGGGTACAACTTCTTCTAATAGATCAAAATATGCCCTAAATCTAGCTTTGGGCTTGTTCTAGTCTCCAGCCCAAGCAAAATCTCTCCACTTTGTTTTTCTTTATTCTCCCAACCAACTTACTTTATCAACTCCTTTTTTATAAATTAAAAAAAATTTTTTTCATCTTTATAGACATATTCCATCCCTTCATTGTGTTTACCTTTATATATGTTTCTCATTCTTTAAAATTTTGGGAGATATCTTCTTCTAGGTGACCCTGTTCTAGTCACCAGTCTAATATATATATTTTTTTTTCTTTATTATTTTTTTAATTTGTTTTCTTTTTTGTTTTTTAATGCTTTTTTCTGAACTTCCTTTTATCCCCTTTCTCACCCCCATGATTTGGGGTCTCTTCTGATTTGGCTAAAGCGCATTTTCCTGGGGTCTTTGCCACCCTTTTAGTATTTTATTTTCTCCTTCATATATTCTTATCTGGACAAAATAACAAGGTGGAAAAACTCACCACAAAAAAAAAAGAACAAGAGGCAATAACAAAGGCTACGTACGGACCTAATCAATACAGACATTGGTAATATGTCAGATCTAAATTTCAGATTGATGATTCTCAAGGTTCTAGCCGGGCTCGAAAAAGGCATGGAAATTATTAGAGAAACCCTCTCTGGAGAGATAAAAGCCCTTTCTGGAGAAATAAAAGAACTAAAATCTAACCAGTTGAAATTTAAAAAGCTATCAGTGAGGTGCAATAGAAAATGGAGGCTCTTACTATTAGGATAAATAAGGCAGAAGAAAGAATTAGTGATATAGAAGACTAAATGACAGAGAATAAAGAATCTGAGCAAAAGAGAGACAAACAAATACTGGACCATGAGGGGAGAATTTGAGAGAAAAGGGACACCATAAGATGAAACAACATTAGAATATTGGGATTCCAGAAGAAGAAGAAAAAGAGAGGGTAGCACAAGGTATATTGGAGAGAATTATTGGAGAGAATTTCCCTAATATGGCAAAGGGAGTGAGCATCAAAACCCAGGAGGTGCTGAAAACCCCCCACAAAATCAATAAGAATAGGTCCACAACCCGTCACCTAATAGTAAAATTTGCAAGTCTTAGCGATAAAGAGAAAATCCTGAAAGCAGCTCGAGAAAAGAAGTCGGTAATATACAATGGTAAAAATATTAGACTGGCAGCAGACTTATCCACAGAGACCTGGAAGACCAGAAAGAACTGGCATGATATATTGAGAGCACTAAACAAGAAAAACATGCAGCCAAGAATACTATATCCAGCTAGGCTATCATTGAAAATAGAAGGAAAGATAAAAAGCTTCCAGGACAAACAAAAACTGAAAGAATTTGCAAACCCCAAACCACTCTACAGGAAATATTGAAAGGGGTCCTCTAAGCCAAGAGAGATCCTAAAAGTAATAGATCAGAAAGGAACAGACAATATACAGTAACAGTCACCTTACAGGCAATACAGTGGCACTAAACTCATATCTCTCAATAGTTACCCTGAATGTTAATGGGCTAAATGCCCCAATCAAAAGACACAGGATATCAGATTGGATAAAAAAACAAAACCCGTCAATATGCTGCCTAAAAGAAACTCATTTTAGACCCGAAGACATCTCCAGATTTAAAGTGAGGGGATAGAAAACAATTTACCATGCTAATGGACATCAGAAGAAGGCTGGGGTGGCAATCCTTACATCAGAACAATTAGACTTTAAGCCAAAGACTATAATAAGAGATGAGGAAGGACACTATATCATACTCAAAGGGTCTGTCCAACAAGAAGATCTAACAATTTTAAATATCTATGCCCCTAACATGGGAGCAGCCAACTATATAAACCAATTAATAAACCAATTAATAACACAATCAAAGAAACAATTGAAATAATACAATAATAGAAGGGGAATTTAACACTCCCCTCACTGAAATGGACAGATCATCCAAGCAAAAGATCAATAAGGAAATAAAGGTCTTAAATGAAACACTGTACCAGATGGGCATCACAGATATATTCAGAACATTTCATCCCAAAGCAACAGAATGCACATTCTTCTCTAGTGCACATGGAACATTCTCCAGAATAGATCACACCCTGGGTCACAAATCAGGTGTCAGCCAGTATCAAAAGACAGGGATCATTCCCTGCATATTTTCAGACCACAGTGCTCTGAAGCTAGAACTCAATCACAAGAGGAAATTTGGAAAGAATCCAAATCCATGGAGTTAAACAGCATCCTTCTAAAGAATAAATGGGTCAACCAGAAAATTAAGGAAGAATAGAAAAATTCATGGAAACAAATGATAATGAAAACACAATGGTTCAAAATCTGTGGGACATAGCAAAGGCAGTACTGAGAGGAAATTATATAGTGGTACAAGCCTTTCTCAAGAAACAAGAAAGGTCTCAAATACACAACCTAACCCTACACCTAAAGGAGCTAGAGAAAGAACAACAAAGAAAGCCTAAACCCAGCAAGAGAAGAGAAGTCATAAAGATCAGAGCAGAAATCAATGAAATAGAAACCAAAAAACCAATAGAACAAATCAACGAAGCTAGGAGCTGGTTCTTTGAAAGAATTAATAAGATTGATAACCCCCTGGCCAGACTTATCAAAAAGAAAAGAGAAAGGACCCAAATAAATAAAATCATGAATGAAAGAGGAGAGATCACAACCAACACCAAAGAAATACAAACAATTATAAGAAAATATTATGAACAAATCTATGGCAACAAATTTGACAATCTGAAAGAAATGGGTGCATTCCTGGAGACATATAAACTACTACAACTGAAGCTGGAAGAAACAGAAAACCTGAACAGACCTATAACCAGTAAGAGATTGAAAGAGTCATCATAAATCTCCAAACAATCAAAAGCCCAGGGCCAGATGGCTTCCCAGGGGAATTCTACCAAACATTTAAAGAAGAATTAATACCTATTCTCCTAAAACTGTTCCAAAAAATAGAAATGGAAAGAAAACTTCCAAACTCATTTTATGAGACCAGCATTACCTTGATCCCAAAACCAGACAAGGATCCCATCAAAAAAGAGAATTACAGACCAATATCCTTGATGAACACAGATGCAAAAATTCTCACCAAAATACTAGCCAATAGGATCTAACAGTACATTAAAAAGATTATTCCCCATGACCAAGTGGGATTTATTCCAGGGCTGCAAGGTTGGTTCAACACCCGCAAATCAATCAATGTGATACAACACATTAATAAAAGAAAGAACAAGAACCACATGATACTCTCAGTAGATGCCGAAAAAGCATTTGACAAAGTCCCTTCCTGATCAAAACTCTTCAAAGTGTAGGGATAGAGTGCACATACATCAATATCATCAAAGTGATCTATGAAAAACCCACTGCAAATATCATTCTCAATGGAGAAAAGCTGAAAACTTTTCCGCTAAGATCAGGAACATGGCAGGGATGTCCATTATCACCACTGCTATTCAACATAGTACTAGAAGTCCTAGCCTCAGCAATCAGACAACAAAAAGAAATTAAAGGCATCCAAATCGGCAAACAAGAAGTCAAACTATTACTTTTTGCAGATGATATGATACTATATGTGGAAAACCCAAAAGATTCCACTCCAAAACTGCTAGAACTTGTACAGGAATTCAGTGTAGTGTCAGGATATAAAATCAATGCACAGGGCACCTGGGTGGCTCAGTGGGTTAAAGCCTCTGCCTTCAGCTCGGGTCATGACCCCAGGGTCCTGGGATCCAGCCCCACATCAGCCTCTCTGCTCCGCGGGGAGCCTGTTTCCTCCTCTCTCTCTGCCTGCCTCTCTGCCTAGTTGTGATTTCTCTCTGTCAAATAAATAAAATATTAAAAAAAAATCAATGCACAGAACTCAGTTGCATTTCTCTACACCAACAACAAGACAGAAGTAAGAGAAATTAAGGAGTCAATCCCATTTATAGTTGCACCCAAAACCATAAGATACCAAGGAATAAACCTAACCAAAGACGCAAAGAATCTATACTCAGAAAACTATCAAGTACTCATGAAAGAAATTGAGGAAGACACAAGGAAATGGAAAAATGTTCCATGCTCATGGAATGGAAGAGTAAATATTGTGAAAATGTCTATGCTACCTAAAGCAATCTACACATTTAATGCAATCCTTATCAAAACACCATTCTTTTTTTTTTTTTTTTCAACGAAATGGAACAAATAATCATAAAATTTATCTGGAACCAGAAAAGACCTCGGATAGCCAAAGGAATATTGAAAAAGAAAGCCAAAGTTGGTGGCATCACAATTCCGGACTCAAGCTCTATTACAAAGCTGTCATCATCAAGACAGTCTGGTACTGGCACAAAAATGGACACGTAGATCAATGGAACAGAATAGAGAGCCCAGAAATAGACATCAACTCTATGGTCAACTAATCTTCGACAAAGCAGGAAAGAATGCCCAATGGAAAAAAGACAGTCTCTTCAACAGATGGTGTTGGGAAAATTGGACAGCCACATGCAGAAAAATGAAACTGGACCATTTCCTTACTCCACACACGAAAATAGACTCAAAATGAATGAAGAACCTCAATGTGAGAAAGGAATACATCAAAATACTTGAGAACACAGGCAGCAACCTCTCCGACCTCAGTTGCAGCAACATCTTCCTGGGAACATCGCCAAAGACAAGGGAAGCAAGGGCAAAAGTGAACTATTGGGATTTCATCAAGATCAAAAGCTTTTGCACAACAAAGGAAAGAGTTCACAAAACCAAAAGACAACTGACAGAATGGGAGAAGATATTTGCAAACGACATATCAGATAAAGGGCTAGTGTCCAAAATCTATAAAGAGCTTAGCAAGCTCAACACCCAGAGAACAAATAATCCGATCAAGAAATGGGCAGAACACATGAACAGACATTTCTGCAAAGAAGACATCCGGATGGCCAACAGACACATGAAAAAGTGCTCCACGTCACTTAGCATCAGGGAAATACAAATCAAAACCACAATGAGATATCACCTCACACCAGTCAGAATGGCTAAAATTAACAAGTCAGGAAATGACAGATGCTGGCGAGGATGCAGGGAAAGGGGAACCCTTCACTGTTGGTGGGAATGAAAGCTGGTGCAACCACTCTGGAAAACAGCATGGAGGTTCCTCAAAATGTTGAAAATAGAGCTCCCCTATGACCCAGATTGCACTACTGAGTATTTATCCTAAAGGTACAAATGTAGTGATCCGAGGGGCACATGTACCCGAATGTTTATAGCAGTAATGTCTACAATAGCCAAACTATGGAAAGAACCTAGATGTCCATCAACAGATGAATGGATAAAGAAGAAGTGGTATATATACACAATGGAATACTATGCAGCCATCAAAAGAAATGAAATCTTGCCATTTGCGACAACGTGGATGGAAGTAGAGGTATCATGCTTAGCTAAATAAGTCAATCAGAGAAAGACAACTATCATATGATCTCCCTGATATGAGGAAGTGGAGATGCAACGTGGGGGGGTTGGGGGGTAGGAAAATAATGAATGAAACAAGATAGGATTGGGAGGGAGACAAACCATAAGTGACTCTTAATTTCACTAAACAAACTGAGGGTTGCTGGAAGGAGGGGGACCACGAGAGGGGACTGGGGTTATGGACATTGGGAAGGATATGTACTATGGTGAGTGCTGTGAAGTGTGTAAGCCTGGCAATTCACAGACCTGTACCCCTGGGGATTAAAATACATTATATGTTTATAAAAAATAAAAAAAATTAATAAAAAAATTGTCACCTGCTCTGTAAGCCTATAGTATTTTTTCTGAAGTTCCTTAAAACTGATGATAATGTTGTACAGTTTTCAAAGTGTTTCAAATATGTAATATAATGTTAATGAGAGTTTGTGATATTTTAGTTCTGATAATTAATAGAATGAAAATAAAAATAGTAATGGTCACTATGAAAAGGGTCTAGTTTTAGTTTTCTGGACAAGGGTGTAAAGGGCTTATATTATTTGACATGCTTTTGTACCTATAGTTATTTATATTTATCTGACTGCATTATAGGTACTTGTTTTCCTTCATATAAACCACAAATCAAGATTTATAATAGAAGCTCTCAAATCAGCACTCTTACTAACTCTGAAACAGAAAAATCAGAACCGCCCAGGCAAATGGTTAATGGAGTAAATGTCCCTGTTATCAGACCATACTTATTAGGTATCATTATTATTTTGGATTACATCAAGTGGCCAAGATAAAATATGTTCACTGAAAGTGCCTAATTTAACTAGATTGTCTTTATTAACAAGGCCCTATTAAGTGGTTTCAGCTGTAATAGCATTTGAGTTCCATTAGGTTTTGAAGTGATTTAGAAATTCAAATTATTTTAAAAAATTAGATGTCAGGGTAGTGGATAATTAGTAAATACTAGGTTGAAGTTGCAAATTTATACTGAGTAGTGGAATTGAACAGAAACACTGGGTGTTGTTGAACTACAAATATGGAGCTGAGAAAACAGTTCTAAAGCCCTTGTTTTTTGGCATGTGCAATAGAAAATATTTAAGTATTTAAAAATATTGTGTTCCTTTTAGTAAGATATAAACACAACAATTGAGCTAATTTTGTTCTTTTTAAAGGCTGGAAAGATGATAGGTATTTTACTTGTATGCCTACATATGGAAGCTATTACTTTCAATAAACCATTTTACCATTAAATTTTTAAAATGATGCCTGATCTAAAAAGGAAAAAAAATAAATGCATAAATAAAATATCAGAAGTACTCATTGATAAAGACAATTATGTGAGGTGGTGGATGTGTTCATTAACTAGTTAAGAGGAAAACTTGGTGATGTATACATATAGCAAAACAGCACAATGTACATTTTAATCATCTTACAATTTCATATGTCAATTATACCTCAATAAAAATGAATTTTCAAAAAAGAAAAAGGAAAGGAAAAAAGAAAAAAAAACTAAGATATTTGCTTTCAAGTCTTCTATTTTACATTATTAATAAAACAAGGAAAGAGAAATAAGTAAAAGCCATTCATATTGGGTAAAAGGAGTAACATTATCTTTATTGTCAAGAAGTCATCTATATAAAAATCCTAGGGAATGAGCAAAAAGCAAAACAAAATAACAATGAAAAACCTGCTTTTAAAAAAAAGTATTTTTATATTACTAGTAGTTTAAACTAATAATTTTACAGGATAAAATATCAATATATATAAAATAAATTGTTTTATATACTAGCAGTGTATACTTGAAAACTTAAATAATTCATTAAAATTATTCCTGTATCAAAAATATGAAATACTTTAGAATAAATATGATAAAATTACAAACTTATACATTGAAAACTGCAAAATATTTCTTGGAGAAATGAAAGAATATCTATATAAATAGAAATGAACACCACACTTATGGATCAGAATATTCAATATTGTTCAACTACCAATTTTCTCTAAATTAATGTTTAGACTCATAGCAGTCTAAATCAAGATCCCATTAGGTATTTTGGTAGAAATTGACAACTTGATTCTAATATTTATGTAGAAATGCAAGGATCTAGAATAGCTAAAACAACTTTGAATAAAAAAAAACAAAGGAAGAAGACTTAATTTACCTGATTTCAAGATTCATCATAAAGGCAATCAAACTTCAGAAATAGTTATCTACTATTTGATCCAAGCCAGAGGTGGCTATACAAATTGCTTTTGCAATCCATATCTACATCTCAAGCAAGAGCCACTATTTTGCTAATTACCATAACAAGTGTCAGAAATGAACTTTCAATTATTTGAGAAATGAATGGGATCCCACATATAAACATGACTGAAATAGCTAGAGACACTCACCACACTGCATGAAAGGAACAAATAATTCTGCTAGGCAAAGAGCATGTGTCTTTAAGGATGATATTCCAAACTAAATTCCCAGTTTTCTTTGGCTGCAAATGTGGAAGATGCTGCATACCTGATGTCAACTATAAATTTAATAAAATCTTCCTTTGAGAACATTGGATAGTTTATCATAAATAAATCATTTATGTAAGGTAGTGGTCAGAACAACTAAAATGGTCAAAAGCCAACTTCCTCTGGTACATAGAACAAGATATATTATTATTTCTTTATATGTTGTTTTTTCTCTAAACTCACTTGCTAATATTTTTTAAATGTTTCTATGGTAAAAATAAATGTGGCAAACGTTGGTTTGAGATGTATTTTTTTAATTAACATATAGTGTATTATTTGTTTCAGGGGTACAGTTTCTGTGAATCATCAGTATTACACAATTCGCAGCGCTCACGGTAGCACATACCCTCCCTAATGTCCATCCCCCAGTCATCCCATCCCTCCCATCCCTCTCCCCTCCAGCAACCTTCAGTTTGTTTCCTGAGATTAAGAGTCTCTAATGGTCTGTTTCCCTCCCCAATCCCCTCTTGTTTCCTGATATATATTTTAATTATAATTTAACAGTAAGATTTTAGTAGAGTATGAGGAGTCTTTATCTGCCTTAAATTTTTCATTGATAACAGTAGCTTACCCAAAAAGCCCAAGAATTGTGTTTGACCCAATTGGTCCTCAAGTAAGTAAATATCAACTTTTAAAACATTCTAATATGTTGGAATCCTCAGCAGTGTTTGTATTCAAATTATGCAAGTTTCATCACCTCCACTTAATGTTTCCAGACAGCTATTCATTTTGAAACTTCAACTTTCTTACATATATATCCACACAGAAAAGCCCTGATATAGCACGGTATCTTCAGTATTATTGTTGTCATTATTATATTATTTTTTAAACATTGTCAGGCATAACAGAAAAAAAAATAGAAAACTTTCAAGATAAAGTTGTAAGCATCTTCTGTTTTCTATGAGTGGATCTTTAACTTTGGAGCTCATCAAGTGTCTGTTTTTGAGATATCATTAAGTGTGTCTGAAATTTAAATATTAATGGAGAATCTCTTTAAGAAATGGAGTTCTGGGGATGCCTGGGTAGTTCAGTGGTTAAACCTCTGCCTTTGGCTCAGGTCATGATCTCAGGGTCCTGGGATTGAGCCCTGCCATCGGGTTTCTGCTCAGCAGGGAGCCTGCTTCCCCCTCTTTCTCTGCCTGCTTCTCTGCCTACTTGTGATCTCTCTCTGTCAAATAAATAAATAAAAATCTTTTTAAAAATGGAGTTCTGTTTAGTAACAGAAATTGTTTGCATATTTTAAGCAATTCTCCCTTTGTAGATTATGTTCCTGTTATATACATGTGTTCTTAAATATGGAATCACACCTCTCCTCCCCACACCAGCCATGATTGTGTATGATCACATGCTATTTAGTGTCCTGTGTGCCATTACTTGAGCCATCATATGGAGGGGCTAGCAGAAGATGTAGAGTCTTACCTTCTCCTCACCTGAAACCTGGAGAAAACTGAATAGAAGCAGAACAGAGCTTGATGCAGCACAATATGGACTATACTATTGCGTCTCATATTTGAAGTTATTTCATATCAAATATAACCCACCCTTCACAAACTTTTGAGATTGGACTTTGGATTTCTTTTTAATTTCCTTTTAAAACCATACTCTTGAGGCTGGGAAGTGGTATTTACTGTCTCCTGACAATTATGCTGGGATCCAAAACAAATCCTCAGTACTAAGGATTTAGTATTTGGATAATGGGACTATGTTCCTTGGAAGCGTAAAGAGTTGACTTTTTCTCTAAACCTTAGAATGACAGGTTCTTGAACTATAACAGGAGGAGGGAATGGCCAGTCCTTTCCTCACTATGAATGGGAACGGTGACCTGATGGGATTGTTTTCCTTCTACTACAGTGAATTGAGCCAGGAGCTGGGTTATAAATTGCATACCTTTGGAAAATGCTGTAGAAGTGATTGGGCCTTTGAACTCTTAAGGAAGTCCTATTGAATGTGACATTTAAAATATCTGTGTTGTAATTCACTTGTGTTTTTTTTCTAAGCTTCTAGTGAAATGTGTGGTATTGAAAGAAGCTGAGGGTCAGGTCTGTACCCTTGGTTGGAAATTAAGTGCCATAGGGAAGATCAGGATCAGATTGAGAGAAGTCATGCCCTGAGACTGCAGGAGGTGACTGCAGAACAAAGGAGCAAAGCTTACAGCATACTGATGGCAAGCAACACTTGAGCATGTGGGACAGTATGGGACAGCTTATGTGCTTTCACTCTAATATCAGGAAGCTTTATTTGCACACAGATTTTCTCATCTCACTATCAAGTTTTAAAAAGCTCTCATTTAACAATATCTTATTAGGCCTTTATCCTAAAGAAATAATGGAAAAATGAAGAAGCTCTATGCTTAAAATATTTGCTTAAATGTTGATTATAATTATGAATATTAGAAGAAATCAAACTGTCCAATAATGGGAAATTAGGGAAATAGTAATGAATTTACTTGATAGTTATATGATTTACTGAGGTAGAAAGCAAAAACACTGTATAGTCTGAGATAAAAAATATTTTGTAAGTTAGGAATTTTTATTTTTGAAAGGAGAATTTGTTAAAACAAGTTCAACTTTCTATGGCCAGAGATAGTGTATTCATCCACCAATCGATGTCTATAGGAATTGTGCATCCTTCAAAAGGGCAGCGGTCTCCTCTGTGTCCTTCCCGTGATGAAAGCCTATTCAGGGCCCTTGAGGTCTCTTTTAATAGTGCCATTTTCCTCCAGTGTCCTCACACTGTTGATGCAGAGAAGGAAGAGATATATGAACACTTTTATGTATAATTGTTTCCATTTTATTACATTATCTCATCTGCTGTTTTCCAAATAGCCAACAGATAAACACGTAAATATCTTCTGATTGGTTAAATATTACTTTATTGTATAATGATAATATCAGTTTTGATATCACCTTCAAGAAGAACATATTTATGCCCAAATATTTATATTTGACACTGGCCCAATGCAGTATTATAAAGTAGAGGGCATGTCTCTTCAGGAATTTTAAGCCTGTCAGTTCTTTTTTTTCTTTTTCCTATTTCCAGCCCTTCCCTGTGGTGCCCTTGATTTCTCTTTCCTTACTCTCTTGGTCAGTGTCTACTCTCAGGAGAAGACCTGGAGAAAAAAAAAAAAAAGATTCATTCATCTTTTAAAGTATTTAAGGAATTAACTCTTTCTGGAAGATAAATATTTCAAAAAGGACACAAGCCTTAACTTTTAGTAAAAATTTGACCACTGTCAATATGCCAGGTAGATTTGGCCTGGAGGGTAATAAGTAACATTATGAGAATCAGTCCAGGGCTTAAAATTGAGGGATGTCCTTCTAGAAGGGAAGAGAAAGATTTATTTTATCAGTCAGTTCACTCTGGTCTCTTCCTACCACCGGAATGGTACTGGTTGGTAGTAAGAGCAAATGAGGCAAATACACAAAGCTGACTGAGAAAATGTGGTTGTTTAAAAAAAATAAATAAATAAACTGGTGAAAGCAAGAAAGTGATAGAACATAATGACATCATTTGGAATACTGAAATCACACCATGCCTGTCCATGGTGGTTATTTCTCTTTCCCAATCATCATAATCATTATCATTATAGATAAAATGTATACACTATTTACTATATGATTAAGCACCTTTTGTGAATATTCTCAATAAAATTGCATAATAATCCAGGAAGAAACGTTTTACTATCCATGTTTATAGATCAGAAAATAGGATAAAGAGGATAATTGTCACAGATTGGATTTCCCAGGAAACACCACTGGGTGAAGTTTAGTATCCTACATGTTTAAGTTGTGTTCTTGGATCAATACCTATGGAAGGGAAACCAGTAAAAGTAGGGAGAGAGAGAAGGTGAGCTGCAGTGAAGACCTGAAGATAATCTTGGGAGTTTCCTGGAGCTCTGGGCTTATAATGTCACTTCAAAGATGTCCTGTTGGAGAAAGGGGCTCTTTATAGCCCACTTAATCCATTCTTAGATGTAGGCCACCTAAGGAAGAAAGTGTGGCTTTAGACAGGGTAGATCTCTTCACTTGAAAACTACTTCACCTTAAAAGTACTAACAAGTAAGGGCACCAGTGGCACTCTCCACTGGGGACTCAAGCCCTTCAGCAAAAGAGATCTGGGTTGTACATCATGGTGTCTAGCACACAGTGACTAGTTCAGGATATAACAAGAGGAACCAGGGAACTAATCTGGGGAGATACACACCTGGATGTTAATCATTAACATTCTGTTGGTTTCCAGCCTATTCAGAATTGTGTTCTTATACTTGCAGCTGAAAGATTCCTGTGTAATATGACATTGCTTTATTATTTTTAAATCTTTGTTACTAGTCCTTGTATTATAATTTCTTTAAAATGTATATATAAATATGAACTTTGTGCAAGGCAATGTAACTGTGATACTTTTGCTAAGGTAATAAATTTACTCCACAAATCCAAAACCAATATCACATTTTATTTTTTCTCCATTTTATTTTATTTTACTTCTTTTCAGTGTTCCAGCATTCATTGTTTATGCACCACATCCAGTGCTCCATGCAGTAAGAGCCCTCCATAATAACCACCACTAGGCTCACCCAACTCCCCAACCCTCTCCCCTCTAAAACCCTCAGTTTGTTTCTCAGAGTCCACAGTCTCTCATGGTTTGTCTCGCCCTTCAATTTCCCCCAACTGACTTCTCCTCTCCATCTCCCAATATCCTCTGTGTTATTCCTCATACTCCACAAGTAAGTAAAACTATATGATACTTGGCTCTCTCCATTCAACTTATTTCACCCAGCATAATCTCCTCTGGTCCCGTCGATGTTGATACAAAAGTTGGGTATTCATCCTTTCTGATGGAGGCATACTACTCCCTTGTATATATGGACCATAACTTCTTTATCCATTCGTCTGTTGAAGGGCATCTTGGTTCTTTCCACAGTTTGGCGACTGTGGCCATGGCTGCTATGGATATTGGGGTACAGATGGCCCTTCTTTTCACTACATCAGTATCTTTGGGGTAAATACCCAGTAGTGCAATTACAAGGTCATAGGGTAGCTCTATTTTTAATTTCTTAAGGAATCTCTGTACGGTTTTCCCAAAGTGGCTGCACCAACCAGCATTCCCACCAACAGTGTAAGAGGGTTCCCCTTTCTCTACATCCTCTCCAACACATGTTGTTTACTGTCTTGTAAATTTTGGCCATTCTGACTGGTGTAAGGTGGTATCTGAATGTGGTTTTGATTTGAATCTCCCTGATGGCTCATGATGATGAACATTTTTTCATGTGTCTGTTAGCCATTTGTATGTCTTCTTTGGAGAAGTATCTGTTCATGTCTTCTGCCCATTTTTGATGTGATTATCTGTTTTGTGTGTGTTGAGTTTGAGGAGTTCTTTATAGATCTTAGACATAAGCCCTTTTTCTGTGATGTCATTTGTGAGTATCTTATCCCATTCCGTGGGTTGCCTCTTTGTTTTGTTGACTGTTTCCTTTGCTGTGAAGAAGATTTTGATCTTGATGAAGTCCCAAAAGTTCACTTTTGTTTTCCTTTCCTTTGCCTTTGGAGACATATCTTGAAAGAAGTTGCTGTGGCCGATGTCAAAGAGATTGCTGTGTATGTTCTCCTCTAAGATTTTGATAGATTCTTGCCTCACACTGAGGTCTTTTATCCATTTCAAGTTTATCTTTGTGTATGGTGTAAGAATATGGTTGAGTTTCATTCTTCTACATGTAGCTGTGCAATTATCTCAGCACCATTTGTTGAAGAGACTGTCTTTTTTCCACTGTATATTTTATTCCTGCTTTGTCAAATAGAGTTGAGGGTCCATATCTGGGCTCTCTACTCTTTTACACTGGTCTATGTGTCTGGTTTTGTGCCACAACCACGCTGTCTTGATGATCACAGCTTTGTAGAAATGTTTGAAATCAGGCAATGTGATGCCCCCAGTTTTGTTTTTCTTTTTCAACACTTCCTTAGCAATGCAGGATCTCTTCCGGTTCCATACAAATTTTAGGGTTGTTTGTTCCAGCTCTTTGAAAAATGCCAGTGGAATTTTGATCAGGATGACATTGAAAGTATAGATTTCTCTAGGCAGTGTAGACATTTTAAAAAAGTTTATTCTTCTGATCCATGAGCATGAAATGGTCTTCCATCATTTTGTGTCTTCTTCAATTTCTTTCATAAGTGTTCTGTAGTTCCTTGAATACAGATCCTTTATCTATTTGGCTAGGTTTATTCCCAGGTATCTTATGGTTCTTGGTGCTATAGTAAATGGGAACAATTCTCTAATTACCCTTTCTACATTCTCATTGTTAGCGTATAAGAAAGCAACTGATTTCTGTACATTGATTTTGTATCCTGCCACATTACTGAATTGCTGTGTGAGTTCTAGTAGTTTGGTGGTGGAGTCTTTTGGGTTTTCCACATAAAGTATCATGTCATCTGTGAAGACAGAGAGAGTTTGACTTCTTCATTGCCAATTCGAGTACCTTTTGTTTCTTTTTGTTGTCTGATTGCTGTTGTCTGATTGCTAAGACTTCTCGTACCATATTGAACAAGAGTAGCGAGAGTGGGCATCCTTGTCATTTTCCTGATCTCAAAGGGAAGGCTGTCAGCTTTTCCCCATTGAGAATGATATTTGCTGTGGGTTTTTCATAGATAGATTTTATGAAATTGAGGAATATTCCCTCTATCCCTGTACTTTGAATTGTTTTAATCAGGAACGGATTCTATATCTTGTCAAATGCTTTTTCCTGCATCAATTGAGAGGACCATGTGGTTCTTCTCTTATGGATTTGTTCTATCACATTGATTGATTTGTAAATGTTGAACCACCCTTGCATCCCATGAATAAATCCCACCTGGTCATGGTGGATAATCTTTTTAATGTACTGTTGGATCCTATTAGCTTGAATCTTGTTGAGAATCTTAGCATCCATATTCATCAGGGATATTGCTCTGAAATTCTCCTTTTTGGTGGGGTCTTTGCCCTGTTTGGGGATCAAGGTAATACTGGCTTCATAAAAAGAGTAGGAATTTTCCTTCTGTTTCTGTTTTTTTTGAAACAGCTTCAGGAGAATAGGTATTTCTTCTTAGAATGTTTGGTAGAATTCTCCAGGGAATCTGTCAAGTCCTGTGCTCTTGGTTTTGGGGAGGTTTTTGATCATTGCTTCAATATCATTATTAGATATTGCCTATTCAAGTTGTCAGTTTCTTTCTGATATGGTTTTGGAAGTTTATAGGTTTCCAGGAATGCATCCATTTTGTCTAGGTTGCTTAACTTATTGACATATAACTGTTGATAATAATTTCTGATGATTGTTTCTATTTCCTTGGTGTTAGTAGTGATCTCTCCCTTTTCATTCATAACTTTATTAATTTGGTCCTCTCTCTTTCTTTTGGATTAGTTTGGCCAATGATTTATCAATCTTATTGATTCTTTCAAAGAACCAGCTTCTAGTTTTTGTTGATGTGTTCTACTGTATTTCTAGTTTCTATCTCATTGATCTCTGCTCTAATTTTGATTATTTTCCCTTCTTGTGTGTGGGGTTGACTTAATTTCTTGTTAATTCTCTGGTTCTTTAAGTTGTAAAGAGAGCTGGTGTATTCTGGATTTTTCAATTTTTTTGAGGGAGGCTTGGATGGCTATGCATTTCCCCCTTAGGACCACCTTAGCTGTATCCCATAGGTTTTGGACTGAAATGTCTTCATTCTCATTGGTTTCCATGAATTTTTTAAGTTCTTCTTTGATTTCCTGGTTGATCCAAACATTCTTAAGCAGGGTAGTTTTAGCTTCCAGTCTTTGAATTCCTTCTAAACTTCTTGTGGTTCAGTTCCTGTTTCAAAGCATTGTGGTCTGAGAATATGCAGAGAATAATCTCAGTCTTTTGGTATTGTTTGAGCCCTGATTTGTGACCCAGTATGTGGTCTATTCTGGAGAAAGTTCCATATGCAGTCAAGAAGAATGAGTATTCTGTTGTTTTAGGGTGGAATGTTCTGTATATATCTATGAGGTCCATCTAGTCCAATGTGTCATTCAATGGTCTTGTTCCTTTATTGATTTTCTGCTTGGATGATCTGTCTTTTACTAGAGTGGCTTGTTAAGATCCTCTACTATTAATGTATTTATATCATATGACTCTTTTTTTAAAAGATTTTATTTATTTATTTGACAGATAAAGATCACAAGTAGGCTGAGAGGCAGGCAGAGAGAGAGGGTGAAGAAGTCTCCCTGCTGAGCTGAAAGCCCGATGTGGCACTCAATCCCAGGACTCTGAGATCATGACCTGTACAAAGGCAGAGGCTTAACCCACTGAGCCACCCAGGTGCCCCAATATAACTCTTTATCTTGATTAACAGTTGTCTTATGTAATTGGCTTTTCCCATATTGGGGCATAAATATTTACAATTGTTAGATCATCTTGGTGGGTAGGCTCTTTAAGAATGATGTAGTGTCCTTCTTTATCTCTGACTGCAGTCTTTAGTTTAAACTCTTATTTATCTGATATGAGAATTGCTACCACAGCTTTCTTTTGAGGCCCATCGGCATGAAAGACTCTTCTTCATCCTTTCACTTTAAGTCTGGATGTATCTTTAAGTTCAAAATGGGTCTCTTGTAGACAACATATGGATGGGTCCTGTCATTTTATCCAATCTGCAACTCTGTGCCATTTTATGGGAGTATTTAGGCCATTCACATTGAGAATGATTATTGAAAGATATGTTTTTATTGACATCATGTTGCCTGCGAAGTCCTTGTTTCTATAGATTGTCTCTGTACATTTCTGTTCTATGACTCTCTTGGGTTCTTTCTTCTTTTATAGAAAACCCCCCCCCTTAATATTTTTTTTTTTTAATGCAGGCTTGGTGGTCACATACTCTCTTAAACCTTGCTGGTCTTGAAAGATCTTTACCTTTCCATCTATTTTGAATGTCAGCTTTGCTAGATAAAGTATTCTTGGCCGCATGTTCTTCTTATTTAGTGCCCTGAATATTTCTTGCCAGCCCTTTCTGATTTCCCAGGTTTCTGTGGAGAGGTCTGATGTTATTCTGATGGATCTTCCTCTGTGCTAAGGAATCTCTTCCCCCTAGCTGCTCTCAAGAGCTCCTGTCTAAAATTATGATTCATCAGTTTAACAATCAGGTGTCTTAAGTTCTTTCTAGATTCTATGATCTTGGGAGATCTTTCTGCCTCTAGGACATGAACACAGGTTCCATTCCCAGATTGGGAAAATTTTCATGGAGAATTTGTTCAACTATATCTTCTAGTCTTCTTTCTTTCTTCTCCCCCTCAGGAATCCCAATAATTCTGACATTGGAACATTTCGTGGAATCATTTATTTCCCTGATTCTGTTTTCATGCCTTCTAAGCTGTTTGTTCCAGGCTTACTCCTGATCCTTTTCTTTTATCATTTTGTCTTCTAGATCACTAATTCTATCTTCCGCCTCAGTTACCCTAGCTATTAGAGAATTTAGATTAGATTGGACCTCATTGATAGCATTTTTAACTTTTTCCCAGGTGGCTTTCACTTCTGCCCTAATAGATTCCCTGTTGTCATTAATGGTTTTCTCCAACCTAGCCATTGCCTGGATAATTGTCACCCTGAATTCCCATTCCAACATACTGTTTTTGTCCATATCCAATAGCTCTGATGGTGAGGGCATAGTCTCTGAATTTTTCCTCTGGTGGGCATTCCTCCTCCTAGTCATTTTGGTGAAAGGTGGTTAGAGGGGTTGCGTAGCTGAATATATCAACTGTGATCCAGGCAAGGAGCACTTTGGAGTGCTTCTTCTTCTTCTTCTTCTTTTTTTTTTAAAATTTTTTTTTCTTTCTTTCTTTCTTTCTTTCTTTCTTTCTTTCTTTCTTTCTTTTTTTAATAAACATATAATGTATGTTTATCCCCAGGGGTATACGTCTGTGAATCGCCAGGTTTACACACTTCACAGGACTCACCATAGCACATACTCTCCCCAATTCCCATTACCACACTCCCCCTCTCCCAACCCCTCCTCCCCGCAGCAACCCTCAGTTTGTTTTGTAAGATTAAGAGTCACTTATGGTTTGTCTCCCTCCTAATCCCATCTTGTTTCATTTATTATTTTCCTGCCCCCCAAACCCCCCACGTTGCATCTCCACTTCCTCATATCAGGGAGATCATACGATAGTTGTCTTTCTCTGATTGACTTATTTAGCTAAGCGTTATACCCTCTAGTTCCATCTATGTTGTCGCAAATGGCAAGATTTCATTTCTTTTGATGGCTGCATAGTATTCCATTGTGTATATATACCACTTCTTCTTTATCCATTCATCTGTTGATGGACATCTAGGTTCTTTCCATAGTTTGGCTATTGTAGACATTACTGCTATAAACATTCAGGTACATGTGCCCCTTCGGATCACTACATTTGTATCTTTAGGATAAATACCCAGTAGTGCAATCTGGGTCATAGGGGAGTTCTATTTTCAACTTTTGAGGAACATCCATGCTGTTTTCCAGAGTGGTTGCACCAGCTTGCATTCCCACCAACAGTGTAGGAGGGTTCCCCTTTCTCTGCATCCTCGCCAGCATCTGTCATTTCCTGACTTGTTAATTTTAGCCATTCTGACTGGTGTGAGGTGATATCTCATTGTGGTTTTGATTTGTGTTTCCCTGATGCCGAGTGATGTGGAGCACTTTTTCATGTGTCTGTTGGCCATCTGGATGTCTTCTTTGCAGAAATGTCTGTTTGTGTCTTCTGCCCATTTTTTGATTAAATTATTTGTTCTTGCTGTGTTGAGTTTGATAAGTTCTTTATAGATTTTGGATACTAGCCCTTTGTGTGATATGCCATTTGCAAATATCTTCTCCCATTCTGTCAGTTGTCTTTTGGTTTTGTTAACTGTTTCCTTTGTTGTGCAAAAGCTTTTAATCTTGATGAAATCCCAATAGTTCACTTTTGCCCTTGCTTCCCTTGCCTTTGACGATGTTCCCAGGAAGATGTTGCTGCGGCTGAGGTCGAAGAGGTTGCTGCCTGCGTTCTCCTCAAGGATTTTGATGTATTCCTTTCTCACATTGAGGTCCTTCATCCATTTTGAGTCTATTTTCATGTGTGGTGTAAGGAAGTGGTCCAATTTCATTTATCTGCATGTAGCTGTCCAATTTTCCCAGCACCATTTATTGAAGAGGCTGTCTTTTTTCCATTGGACATTCTTTCCTGCTTTGTCGAAGATTAGTTGACCATAGAGTTGATGTCTATTTCTGGGCTCTCTATTCTGTTCCATTGATCTATGTGTCTGTTTTTGTGCCAGTACCAGGCTGTCTTGATGATGACAGCTTTGTAATAGAGCTTGAAGTCCAGAATTGTGATGCCACCAACTTTGGCTTTCTTTTTCAATATTCCTTTGGCTATTCGAGGTCTTTTCTGGTTCCAGAGAAATTTTAGGATTATTTGTTCCATTTCTTTGAAAAAAATGATGGTATTTTGATAGGGATTGCATCAAATGTGTAGATTGCTTTAGGTAGCATAGACATTTTCACAATATTTATTCTTCCAATCCATGAGCATGGAACATTTTTCCATTTCTTTGTGTCTTCCTCAATTTCTTTCATGAGTACTTTATAGTTTTCTGCATATAGATTCTTAGCCTCTTTGGTTAGGTTTATTCCTAGGTATCTTATAGTTTTAGATGGAATTGTAAATGGGATTGACTCCTTAATTTCTCTTTCTTCTGTCTTGTTGTTGGTGTAGAGAAATGCAACTGATTTCTGTGCATTGATTTTAGTGGAAAGCAAACTGCACCCAGAACTCAGTCTCAGAAAGAAGCCTCAGTCTTCTCCCCTCTGGGTGGTCCAGAACACACAGACTCCCCCTCTGCAAACTCCACTGAGCCATGCAGTCTCCTACAGGCAGTGCACATCCCCAGGCATTGTCTCAGGGGTCCCCCCAAAAGTGCCTGCTTGACTCTGCACCTCCATGCTACTAAAACCACAAGCGATATTGATCCAGGGAGCCTGCTTCCAGTGGTTTTCTTTGCCAGGACTGCTGTCTGGGGTCTAGACGACTGGAGAGATCCCCACCAGAGATAGCATGCTGAGATTTTCGAGTCTGGCTGGGAGTGTTCAGACTCTCAGCCAGTCCTAGAGATCACCAACTAGCACTTGCATGGAGCTCTCTCAGGAGATGGTGGGGAGCTTGGTTCAGGACCCAATAACACAGTGTGCATACAGGGTGCGAAAGGCTGTGGTTCTAGAGAGCACTGGCTTTGTCTACACTAGACTCTCTCTGTGAGCCAGCAAGAAGTGTGCCTAGCAGGGTGGTGCTGTAAGGGCCTATTTAGCCAGAGTGGTTCCATACGGTTAAACAGTGATTTTGTTGTTTATGCAGTAAAACTTAAACTGACCCTGCTCCCCCCCAATCCAGGGGAACTTACTTAAAAGTAAGTCTGGGAAACCAGTAAAATATGGTCAGCCAGTCCCTGATAACAGAGCCCAAATACAAGGGCGGGTCAGGTCAGGTGGAGATAACAGAGCCCGAATGCGGATGAGTGTGGCCAGGTGGAGACATCCAATCAGTGGGGTGCGCATACTGTCTCTCTAGCTAACAAGGAGTGTGGTCCCCGCCTTTTGGGCACCTATTGGATTACAATTCTGACCAAGGTGATAGGCTAGTTCCAATAGCTACTATGGGGTGAATTGTAATTCAACGGGCTACCCGTGTGTGACCTAGCATGACTGTGCAGCTTTCTCTGTGTGTTACAATCTCATTGGCCACCTGTACATAGCTGGGCTCAACCACATGGCCTTTGCTCTATAAAAGTTAGTCTGTGGGGCTGGGAGGGGTCGCCCTCTCAGTAAGAGGCGTCCCTGTTTGGTTGATTTGATTCTCCATGCTTGGCGTGAAATAAAGCTTTACTTGACCTTCACTTTGTATCATTCTCACTCTTTTGATCACAGACTTATCATTGGGGGACTTTCAGTGCAAGTAGCTAAAAGTTGGGGGCTCAGGGACCAAGGCCTGGAGTCTTTGTCACAATGTCTCTGGCCCGGATGGTCACCAGTGGTGGCCGTCCTGGGTCCATGCGCTTGGGTCCATGGGTTTAGGCCCATGCCAATGACCGCCTGATTCCACCAGTTGCCACTTAAGATCTTTTGCTCTTTTTGAGTGCTTTTAACCAGACTCTAAGTTAATGCTGGTCCCCAATCACAGGCACTCTCGTATTGGGGTATTACTTTCTAATGGGTCACTTCTGGTAGCTCCCTCCCCCTTCTGTTTATCCTCTGATATCAGTCAGATTCCCACTTGCTTTACCTCTTTGCACTGGTGTCTTCTGTCCACATAGAGATCCAGTAGTGTATAGTCCTACATCTCAGGCTGATTTCATGGGTGTTCAGAGTGTTCTGGTAGATAATTAGCTCACTTTAGGGGACCAGTTGAAACAGGGCCTCTTACTTCTCCACCATCTTGCCTCCACCATAACAAAATTATCCCAATATCACATTTTATTTTTTAAAAAGATTTATTTATTTTATTTAACAGACAGAGATCACAAGTAGGCAGAGGCAGGTGCAGAGAGAGGAAGGGAAGCAGGCTCCCCGCTGAGCAAAGAGTCCTATGTGGGGCTTGATCCCAGGACCCTGCGATCATAAACCGAGCTGAAAGCAGAGGCTTTAACCCACTGAGCCACCCAGGAGCCCCCCAATATCACATTTTAGAGATGGCTTGCTTCTTCTCTCTCCCAAAAGGAGTCACAATTGAAACAGTGTCTCATAGAACCATCATCATTTCCCTTATGACACTTTTCTCATGAAGTGATTGTACATATATTTATTAGACTGTTTAGAAATGACTAACAACAATTTATTAAATGGTTGAATACATTAATGAGTTTTTAAGAACTATGCTATTTTCATATATTTTTTCCCCTCATCTAAAAGAGTAGAAGTTTTGGGCCTTTTGATGTAAGGGTCAAATGTGGCAATTTATCTTTTAGGTATTATTCTCAAGTCTTTTTTTTTTTTTAAGTTAAAGTCATACTCTTAACTCTGTTTAGTAGAAAGATAATGCATTATTTGAAGACTAGTTGAATACTTCTTCTTTATTTGCATAAATCAATTTTTTATGAAACAAAAGAAAATGTATTCTATCACAAATAGCATTTTAAAGTAATAAAAAGGCTTTATCCTTGCTAGAAAGAAGATTGGCAAAATAAGAATACATGGATTAGGCTGAAAACAAAAATCATTTTTCTGGATACACAGACATTGGATTCTTAGTTAACAATTTTTGTTAAAATTGGTTATATGTTATGATATCTCAAGTTTAAGTCTAGAATCATTTGAGATGTATGGAATGAATGAAAAAAAGTTGAAATGCCTTTTAAGAATAACTATGGAATCTTGCTAAAGCCATTATAACTCCATGAGGGTAAAAAATGTCTTCAAACTACTGATTTTTAAGTATAGTTATCTTAATCATTTGGACTCCTGTATTAGGAAAATAATAGGGGGAAAAGTAATTACTGAAGCATAACTGGTGTTAAAAGTTTTAAAGAAGTAGGTGCTTTCCAAACTGGTACTATAGTTGGCAATCTGGTCTCTGTATGAAAAGATGGATACAGAAACCTCTGAAGGGGCACCTGGGTGGCTCAGTGGGTTAAAGCCTCTGCCTTTGGCTCAGGTCATGATCTCAGGGTCCTGGGATCGAGCCCCACATCGGGCTCTCTGCTTGTCAGGGAGCCTGCTCCCTCCTCTCTCTCTGCCTGCCTCTCTGCCTACTTGTGATCTTTGTCTGTCAAATAAATAAATGAAATCTTTAAAAAAAAAAAAAAGAAACCTCTGAAATGTCAATACAATGAGATATATGAAATTGGAAATGTTGAATCCCACTGAGGCAAAACCAAAAATTTAGAAAGACAAAACTGAGCTAAAACTGAAAAAGGAGGGGCTTAAAATTAATAATGTATGAATAAGGACTTTAAAAAAATGGAAAAGTGACATTTTTGAAAACAAAAAAATGGTGTATAAGCTGTGAATGTACTCATATAAACATTTTGCCTATTATGCAATCATTTATTCACAAAGATTAATTTTTTTATAAGTTCAAGGAACACAGCACATCAGGTAATAAAAATAATAATATTTTTAACATAAATTCTGTTAACATAGTATATGTTTAACTTGCCTGACCCATAATAGTGAACTTTTCACATTGTAATGCCTGGTCCTTTTGTTTACCAAGGGAATTTATTTTTCAGCCAACTAGTGAGTTCAAAATTAACTGGATTAAGCTTAAAATTTACTCAGACCAACTAAGCTAAATGGCTTGAAGATAGAGGGAGAAAATAAGGAGAAAAAAAAAATTACCATAGCAGGTTCCTGGCTATAGGCTCCTGCTTACATTAGGAGAAAGTATTCCTTATTTCCTATTCTTCTCACCTGGCCTTATAATTTGCCACATTTTAGCTAAAGAAATTCCATAAATATCATTTTTTTAAGTGTTAGATACCTGTTAAGAGTTGCTCAACTATGTTTGCTTTCTGTAAATTCATCTGATAACAAAGAAGGGATCACTAGTTTTAACAAGGTGAGAAATAATATTTCAGGACAAAATGTACATACTTGCTTAAATTGAGTGTTTCAGATATTAGGATAAATAGTATATCTATGTTAAATAGTACATAGTACTTTGTCAATTTCTGGTACTCATTATTTCACATGAAAGAAGAGGAGAATAGACTTACAGGTAATTGATGATCTTTATTGATTGTTATTTCTTAAACAATATGTAATGCTGAATGAATTATATTTATTTATGCTTATTTAAAGAAAAAATGTGATTTTTTTTCTAATTTTTATTCATTTGTTCCCAGGAAATATTCATAAAATTATTTTGAGTCAGAGCAATAGTTCATCATGTTATTTTCTAGGCTGATTTAATTAGGAGTAATTTTGCATCATCTATTCTTTGATAGCTAATCTTAACTTAAAAAAAGAAAACAATAAACAAGTAAATAAACAACCCCCAAAGCATATTCATAGTGTATGATGTTCCAATGTTATAATTTTTATTTTAGTCTTAGTAGACAGTTTATATCTTACTTTTTCTCAACTAATAGACTAAATTATTATTAGTATTTTGAAAAAAGTTGAACAATTTTCTGTTATCATTTCTTACATGTTTCAGTGGAAATTCTATCCACAACACAAGATCAACTTCTTGATTTCTTTGCAGCATCTGTTATTTCCTAATATTTATTTATTATCTGACACAGAATTATTCAGTCTTCTTTTCCTCTTGCCTTTTGGTTATTTGGTTCATTCTCTTTATTTTATCCACTTAATAGAGTTGTTTCCCAGAAATCTGCCCTAAGGGTAGTCTCTTCTTCAACAAAACTCTTACCTTTTCAATCTCAAAACAGTTTGTGATGTAAGCAATGTTTCCCTATCCTTACATATCCAACTATTTTACCCAATCATACCTTCTCTCTGAAGTTCTATCCAACACTTGAAGATCTCCATTGGAAATATCCATTTTGACTCTTGCTAACAACTTACATTAATGCATCTGACACTGAATGAGATTTTTTTCCTTTCAATCCTATTTTTTTCAATTCTTTCAACTTATATTAGTAGATACATTCTTATATATATATTTTCCATATTGTATTTCTTTATTTTTACATGGGACATGAAATCTGAATTTATAACTATTTATTGCTCTGATAGTAAAAAAATAAATGAATGATTGCAGACTCACATAACCTCCTCACAGTCAAAACCTATTATATTTTCCTCAATGCTTCCTCTTTTAATTTAAAATTTATTTCAGTGTCCGTATCTGTTTACTAATCTAAACTGTAAGTTTATCTAAATTTATTAACTTCTGTCCTCTTATAAATGTCTTTCCATATACTTAATGTGACATTTTTCATGAGTGACTTTGATTCACCTGACAGTCTAATTTCTCTTTTTATTTTTTATATAATTCTTTTTTTTATTTGAGATATAATTAATATATAATTAATATATGGCATTATTTTCTTAAACAATATAATGATTTTATATTTGTATACATAGTGAAATGATCACCACTGTAAATCTAGTTAACATCCATCACTATACATAGTTATATAAATTTTTTTTACTTATGAGAACATTTAAAGTTTACTTTCCTAGAAACTTTCCCAAATATACAGAATACGGTATTATTTACTATAGTAGTCAAGTTGCACATTATATCTCCATGACGTTGTTATTGTATAATGTCACCCATTTTATCCAAACCTTATCCCCCCACTCCACACACACACACACACACACACACACACACCACCCATTGTTTATTGTATCTATGGTGGGTTTTTTTTGGAGGGGAGGGTTTGGTTTGGTTTGGGGTTTTTGTTTTTGTTTTTTTGAAGATTTTATTTATTTGACAGAGAGAGCAAGAATGGGAACACAGGAGGGGGAGTGGGAGAGGGAGAAGTAGACTCCCTGAACAGCAGGGAGCCTGAGGTGGGGTTTGATCTCAGGACCCTGGGATCATGACCTGAGGTGAAGGTAGATGCTTAATGACTGAGCCACCCAGGCACCCCTGGTTTTGCTTTGTTTTGTTTTGCAGATTTCACAAAGAAATGAGATCATGCAATATTTACCTTTCTCTGACATTTCACTTAACATACCCTCAAGGTTCATACACGTTGTTGCAATGGTGAGATTTCCTTCTTTTTATGACTGAATAATATTCCACTGTGTATATACAAACCACATTCTTTTCCTCGATAGCACATACCCTTCCCAATGTCCATCTCCCAGCCACCTCATTCCTCCCACTCCCTTCCCCTCCAGCAACCCTCAGAGTGTTCCCTGACATTAAGAGTCTCTTATGGTTTGTCTCCCTCTCTGGTTTCATTTTGTTTCATTTTTCCTTCCCTTGCCCTATGATCCTCTGTCTTATTTCTCAAATTCCTCATGTCAATGAGGTAATATGATAATTGCCTTTCTCTAACTGACTTATTTCACTTAGCATAATACCCTCTAGTCTATCCACATCATTGCAAATGGCCAGATTTGATTTTTTGATGGCTGCATAGTATTCTATTACACACACACACACACACACACATACACACACACATACACACCACACCTTCTTTATCCATTCACTGTTAATGGACATCTAGGCTCTTTCCATAGTTTGGCTATTGTGGACAATGATGCTATAGACACGTGGGTGCACATGCCCCTTCAGATGACTACATTTGTATCTTTAGGGTAAATACCCACTAGCACAATTGCTGGGTCATAGGGTAGTTCTATTTTTGACTTTTTAGGAACCTCCATGCTGTTTTCCAGAGTGGCTGTACCAGCTTGCATTCCCATGAATAGTGTACAAGGGTTCCCCTTTCTCCACACCTCTCTAACACTTGTTGTTTCCTGACTTGTTCATTTTAGCCATTCTGACTGGTGTGAGGTGGTTCTCTTTGTGGTTTTGATTTGCATTTCCCTGATGCCAAGTGATGTGGAGCACTTTTTCATGTCTGTTGGCCATCTGGATATCTTCTTTGCAGAAATAACTGTTCATGTCCTCTGCCCATTTCTTCATTGTGTTATTTGTTCTTTGGGTGTTAAGTTTGATAAATTCTTTATAGATTTTGGATACTAGCACTTTATCTAATATGTCATTTGCAAATATCTTCTCCCATTCTGTCAGTTGTCTTTTGGTTTTGTTGACTGTTTCCTTTGCTGTGCAAAAGCTTTTGATCTTGATGAAGTCCCAATAATTCATTTTTGCCCTTGCTTCCCTTGCCTTTGATGATGTTTCTAGGAAGAAGTTGCTGTGGCTGAGGTCAAGGAGGTTGCTGCCTGTGTTCTCCTCAAGGATTTTGATGGATTCCTGTGTCATACTGACATCTTTATCCATTTTGAGTCTATTTTAGTGTGTGGTGCAAGGAAATGGTCCAGTTTCATTCTTCTGCATGTGGCTGTCCAATTTTCCCAACACTATCTGTTGAAGAGACTGTCTTTTTTCCATTGGACATTCTTTCCTTCTTTATCGAAGATCAGTTGATCATAGAGTTGATGTCTATTTCTGGGATCTCTATTCTGTTCCATTGATCTATGTGTCTGTTTTTGTGTCAGTACCATACTGTCTTACCACTTTCTAATAGAGCTTAAGGTCTGGATTTGTGATGCCGCCAACTTGGTTTTCTTTTTTTAACATTCCTCTGACATTCAGGGTCTTTTATGGTTCTATATTAATTTTAGGATTATTTGTTCCATTTCTTCTAAAAAAGTTGATGGAATTTTGATAGGGATTGCATTAAATGTGTGGATTGCTCTAGGTAGCATAAACATTTTCACAATATTTGTTCTTCCAATCTATGAGCATGGAACATTTTTCCAATTCTTTGTGTCCTCCTCAATTTCCTTCATGATAACTCTATAGTTTCCTGAGAACAGGTTCTTTGCCTCTTTGTTTAGATTTACTCCTGGTATCTTATAGTTTTGGAAGCAATTGTAAATGGGATCAACTCCTTAATTACTCTCCCTTCTGTCTTGGTGGTGGTGTATAGAAATGTGACTGATTTCTGTGCATTGATTTTATATCCTGACACTTTACTAAATTCCTGCATGAGTTCTGAAGTTTTAGAGTGGAGTTTTCTGGGTATCCCACATAATGTATTATATCATCTGCAAAGAGTGAGAGTTTGACTTCTTCTTTGCCAATTTGAATGCCTTTTTTTTTCTTTTTGTTGTCTGATTGGTGGGGCTAGGACTTCTAGTACTATGTTAAATAGCAGTGGTAAGAGTGGACATCCCTGCCACATTCCTGACCTTAGGGGAAGAGCTCTCAGTTTTTCCCCATTGAGAATGATATTTACTGTGTGTTGTTCAGAGATGGCTTTGATGGTATTGAAGTATGTACCCTCTATCCCTACAGTTTGAGGATTTTGATCAAGGAAGGATGCTTCATTTTGTCAAATGCTCTTTCACCATCTATTGAGAGTGTCATAAGGTTCTTGTTCTTTCTTTTATTAATGTATTATATCACATTGATTGATTTGCAGATGTTGAACCAACTTTGCAGGCAAAGAATAAATCCACCTTGGTCGTGGTGAATAATCCTTTTAATGTAGTGTTGGATCCTATTGGCTAGTATTTTGGTAAAAATTTTACATCCATGTTCATCAAGAATATTGGTCTGTATTTCTCCTTTTTGATGGGGTCTTTGTCTGGTTTTGGGATCAAGGTAATGTTGGCCTCATAAAATGAGTTTGGAAGTTTTCCTTCCATATCTTTTTTTTTAATTTCTTTTTTTTTTTTTTTTTGAACAGTTTCAGGAGAACAGGTATTAATTCTTCTTTAAATATTTGGTCAAATTCTCCTGGGAAGCTGTCTGCCCTGGGCTCTTGTTTTTTGGGAGATTGTTGATGACTGCTTCAATATCCTTACTGGTTATGGGTCTGTTCAGGTTTTATATTTCTTTCTGATTCAGTTTTAGTAGTTTATATTCCTCTAGGAATGCATCCATTTCTTCCAGATTGTTAAATTTGCTGATGTATAGTTGCTCACAATATGTTCTTTTTTTTTTTTTTTAAAGATTTTATTTATTTATTTGACAGTGAGAGATCACAAGTAGACAGAGAGGCAGGCAGAGAGAGAGAGAGGGAAGCAGGCTCGCTGCTGAGCAGAAAGCCCGATGTGGGACTCGATCCCAGGACCCTGAGATCATGACCTGAGCCGAAGGCAGCGGCTTAACCCACTGAGCCACCCAGGCGCCCCTCACAATATGTTCTTATACTTGTTTGTATTTCTTTGGTGTTGTTTGTGACCTCTCCTCTTTCTTTCTTTTTTTTTTTAAGATTTTATTTATTTATTTGACAGAGAGAGATCACAAGTAGCAGAGAAGCAGGCAGAGAGAGAGAGAGAGGGAAGCAGGCTCCCTGCTGAGCAGAGAGCCCGATGTGGGACTTGATCCCAGGACGCTGAGATCATGACCTGAGCTGAAGGCAGCGGCTTAACCCACTGAGCCACCCAGGCGCCCACCTCTCCTCTTTCATTCATGATTTTATTAATTTGGGTCCTTTCTCTTTTCTTTTTGATAAGTCTGGACAGGGTTTATCAATCTTGTTAATTCTTTCAAAGAAGCATCTCCTAGTTTTGTTGATCTGTTTTACTGTTCTTTTGGTTTCTTTTTCATTGATTTATACTCTGATCTTTATTATTTCTCTTCTCCTGCTGGGTTTACACTTTATTTGCTGTTTTTTTCTCTAGCTCCTTTAGGCGTAGGGTTAGGCTGTATATGTGAGACCCTTCTTGTTTCTTGAGAAAGGCTTGTATTGTTATATATTTTCCTCTCAGTACCACCTTTGCTGAATCCCAAAAATTTTGAACAGTTGTGTTTTCATTTTCATTTGTTTCCATGAATTTTTTGAATCCTCCTTTAATTTCCTGGGTGACCCATTCACTCTTTAGTAGGATGCTCTTTAGCCTCCATGTATTTGAGTTCTTTCCAACTTTCCTCTTGTGGTAAAGTTCTAATTTCAAAGCATTGTAGTCTGACAATAATCAGGGAATGATCCCAGTCTTTTTGTATTGGCTGAGACCTGATTTGTGACCCAGAATGTGATCTATTCTGGAGAATGTTCCATGTGTACTAGAGAAGAATGTGTATTCTGTTACTTTGGGATGAAATGTTCTGAATATATCTGTGATGTCCATCCAGAGAACCAGAGTATGTCATTTAAAGCCTTTATTTCCTTGTTCATCTTTTGCTTAGATGATCTGTCCATTTCAGTGAGGGGGGTGTTAAAGGTCCCTACTATTATTGTATTACTGTCAATGTTTTCTTTGATTTTGTTATTAATTGGTTTATGTAGTTGGCTGCTCCCATGTTAGGGGCATAGATATTTAAAATTGTTAGATCTTCTTGTTGGACAGACCCTTTAAGTATGATAAAGTGTCCTTCTTTATCTCTTATTAAAACCTTTGGCTTAACATCTAGTCTGTCTGATATAAGGATTGCCACCCCAGCTTTCTTTGAATGTCCACTAGCATGGTAAATTGTTTTCCACCCCCTCACTTTAAATCTGGAGGTGTCTTTTGGTCTAAAATGAGTTTCTTTTAGACAGCATATTGATGGACCTTGTTTTTATTAATCCATTCTGATATTCTGTCTTTTGATTGTGGCACTATGGAAAGATTTGAATTTAGTGTCATGGTATTGCCTGTAATGTGACTGTTACTGTATATTGTCTCTGCTCCTTTCTGGTCTATTATTTTTGGGCTCTCTCTTTGGTTAGAAGACTCCTTCAATATTCCCTGTAGGGTTACTTGGTGTTTGCAGATTCTTTTAGTTTTTTGTTTGTCCTAGAAGCTTTTTATATCTCCCTCTATGACAGCCTAGCTGGATATAGTATTCTTGGCTGCATGTTTTTCCAATTTAGTGCTCTGAATATATCATGCCAGTCCTTTCTGGCCTGCCAGGTCTCTGTGGACAGGTCTGCTGTCCATCTAATACTTCTAACATTGTATGTTAGAGATCTTTTTTCTGGGCTGCTTTCAGCATTTTCTCTTTGTCTCTGAGACTTGTAAGTTTACTGTTAGATGATGGGGTGTTGACTTATTTTTATTGATTTTAAGGAGGGTTTTCTGTGACTCTTGGATTTTGATGCTTGTTTCCTTCCCCATATTAGGGAAGTTCTCTGCTATAATTTGCCTCTTCCCCTCTTTTTCTTTCTTCTTCTTCTTCTTCTGAAATCCCAATTATTCTAATATTGTTTTGTCTTATTGTATCACTTATCTCTGGAATTCTCCTCTCATGATCCAGTAGTAGTTTATCTCTCTTTTTCTCAGCTTCTTTATTCTCCATCATTTGGTCTTCTCTATCACTAGTTCTCTCTTCTGCCTCATTTATCCTAGCAGTAAGAGCCTCCATTTTTAATGTGACCTCATTAATAGCTTTTTTTTTCTTTCAGCTTGGTTAGATTTTAGTTCTTTTATTTCTCCAGAAAGGGATTTTGTTTCTCCAGAAAAGTATTCTCTAGTATTGTATGCTTTTTTCAAGCCCAGCCAGCATATTTATAATTGTCATTCTGAAGTCTGCTTCTGACATCTTACTTATGTCTGCATTGATTAGGTTCCCAGCAGTCAATACCGCCTCTTGTTCCTTTTTTGAGGTGAGTTTTTCCACCTTGTCATTTTGTCTGGAGAAGAATAGAAGAATGAGAGAACAAAATACCAAAAGGGTAACCAAGACGCCAGAAAAATATTCACTAACCAAATCAGAAGAAGTCTGAAACTGGGGGTGGGGGGTGGGGAGAAAGGAAAAAAGATGATTAGGCTGGTGAATAGAACAGAGCCACACACTTGATTCTGGGTGTATTTTGGTCTGTTAGAAGAAACTGACTCCCAAAATTTTAAAGAAAGAAAACCTTATATATTAAAAAAATAAGGGTAAACAGGATGAAAAGATGGAACACAACTGTAAAGTTGAAAACTTAAAAAAAGATTTTAAGAAAGGAATTGATAAGAATTTGAAAAAAAGAAAAATAAAAGGAGAGAATGTGATCAGGTTGGAGAATAGAACAAAGCTATACATTAGATTTAGGGTATATTTTGGTCTGTTACAAGAAATTGTATCCCAAATTTTTGAAGAGAGAAAAACTTATAGGTATACAAAAAATAAGGTTAAATACAATGAAGGGATAGAATATGACTATAACAATGAAAATTAAAAAAAGGATTTTTAAGGGTTTTTTTGGTAAGTTTTTATTTGCTTATTTGACAGAGGGAGAGATCACAAGTAGGCATATCAGCAGGCAGAGAGGGGGGAGTAGGCTTCCTGCTGAGCCAAGAGCCTGATGGGGTACTCGATCCCAGGACCCTGAGACCATGCTCTGAGCTGAAGGCAGAGGCTTAACCCACTGAACCACCCAGGCACCCCAAAAAGGATTTTTAAAAAGGTATTGATAAGATTAAAAAAAAAGTTACAGTAGGTTAAAATAGGAAAGAAGAAACATTCAAAATATAGAAAAAGAAAAAAAAAATAACAAATATTTTAAAATTTTCACTTTGAAAGGCTGAAGAATCATGGGGAAAAAACAAAAACAAAAACAAACAAAACCATGAATTCATGCACTCTATTCCCTAGCTCTGAAGTTTTGTAGTTCTCATTGATTAGTAAACTTGGTCTTGGCTGAATGTTCTTGCTGATCTCCTGGGGGAGGGGCCTTTTGCAGTGATTCTCAAATGTCTTTGCCAGAGGCTGAATTACACCACCCTTGCCAAGAGCCAGGCTAAGTAATCTGCTTGGGTTTGCTCTGAATGCTTTCCATACATCTAGGAGGACAAGAATCAAGATGGAGGTCTCCCAATCTCCAGCTCCAGTGGAGCCAAGAGCTTGGGGGCCTCCTCTTCAGCAAGCCCTCAGAGAAAAGCAGTCAACCACTTCTGTCTTCCTGGTCTCTGGCCACATTCTGTGCTCACCCAGCCTGTGACCAAGTGTTTCTGTCTCTGGCACATAGCTCTGTTTGGAGTCTCCAAACCCAGCAGATTCCTGCAGCATGCTCCTGCACTGCTCCTCCTGGTGGAGGAAAGGGGGTTTTCCCCAGATATGCCACTTGTGGGATTCCTGCTCAAAGTGTAGTGACCCAACTGTGTCTTGGATCATGATTTAAGGTAACCATGAGCTGAGAGCCCACTCCTTGGCTCTCTCTCTGCAGCTGGACTTCCTTCTCCAATACCTGGGAGCTCTGCTACACTTAGACACCCCTGTTTTTTTTGTTACCCCATGGGTCCTGAGACCACACTGTCTCCACAAGGGCTCCACCCCCTGCTTAGCCTCTGGCTTGATGTCCCTCAGTGGAGCAGACTTCTAAAAGCTCTGATTCTGTGCTTCACTCTTCTCTCACTTGCTGGGAGCCGACCCCTCCCTCTGTGGTCTATCTTCCCATATATTGCCTTGGATTCACTTCTCTGCATGTCTTATCTTTCAGAAAGTGGAAGGTAGCTTTTCTGTTCATAGAATTGCTGCTGTTCTTTTCTTCAATCTCCTGTTCAGAATGATTTGATAACTAACAGGATGAATTTCTGGGATCAGATGAAATTTAGGTCTCCTACTCCTCTGCCATCTTGCTCCTCTTTTTAAATATATAATTTCTCTTTTTAAATATGTAAGTTCCATTTATTCTCCTATCCCCCTACCCCCCCATGTTGCTTCTCCATGTCCTCATATCAGGGAGATCATATGATAGTTGTCTTTCTCCGATTGACTTATTTCACTAAGCATGATACGCTCTAGTTCCATCCACGTCGTCGCAAATGGCAAGATTTCATTTCTTTTGATGGCTGCATAGTATTCCATTGTGTATATATACCACATCTTCTTTATCCATTCATCTGTTGATGGACATCTAGGTTCTTTCCATAGTCTGGCTATTGTAGACATTGCTGCTATAAACATTCGGGTACACGTGCTTTAAATATGTAAGTTCTTCTTATTCTTTAATTCTGTTCCTTTATAATAAAAGGCACAAGACACTTTGAACCAGCTTACCTATTATAGAACCCTCGATGAAGACCTGGGATGACTTGCCTGCTTCTTCCTCCCTCTTAAGCTTTGGGGATTTTTCCTAGTGCATGACTTCAATCTTGATAGAAGTGAAAATATTTGAAGCATGGGTACATTTCCAAGAGTTTTATAACTAGACTAAAGATTACTAGATTGAAGTTGTGACTCACTAACTTCAAAGCAACACTGAAAATAGTCTCATTAGATATCTGGAGTACAGAAATAGACTAAATCATGATTAAGAATAAGTGGCAATAGCTTTCCTCTCTAAGAACAAGAAACTTAGGAAAGAACATCAGCTGGCTTCCATTTGGTAAACTTGGCTTTTTCACAAGTTCTAATTATAATAGCAAGCAGAATATCCAACTTAACTTGTTCTCATTTTTTAACATAGTGACTTTCAAAATTTTTTTACTTTCTTACTTAAGTATATTCATTGGTAGTGGACATGAAATGAACATGAACACACACAAAGTGAAACAAAAGTGTCATGAATCCATCTGTATTCTAATTCACTGTATTATGTATTCTATGTTTAATATACTAGCATTATTAGTACTATCAGTAGAATTTACTAGTAAATTTATTTCAGACACTTGAAAATGTTATAAATAACATTGAAAAATATTGCCATGTCAGCAAACATTAATTAATTGGTTTTAGCAACACAAGAGATGAAGGACAGGCACAAAGGGAAGCTAGGATAGAAAATAGTATATCAACACTATGACTTTCTTTGAGATATTACATATCTATGTGAAATTACTTTGTACTTTCCAGTGTTTACAAGGAATTTTAAAATAACCAAATTTTAAGATGGAAAATCCTTATTTTTACTGTAAAAATAATCATCCCCACTAGGACATTTGTACATTTGGAAAATATTTCACACTTTGCAGTGTGAAAGATTGGCAAACTGTATTTTGCTTCACATTTCCTAGTTGTATCTGACTTCATGAAGTCCTTCTACAGATATGAAAAAGGATAAAACTGCATAGGGTAAAAACTAGTTGTTAACCTTTTAAAGTATTTAAAATGTATACCTAAAAAAAAAGTTCTTAGACTGAGAAGTGTGAGGCCTGGTATTCAAAAATTCATTGTAGAATTCTAAACTTACATTAATAAAGGTCTAATTTTCAGAAGAAAGTGGATTTACTCAACTACGTTTTTAAAAGCCATTATAATTCATCACATATTGTCACAATCTGTTTCCAACATTTAGTAGTAAAGAAGGTGGAGATTGTCACATTCACAACTTGATTAATGTCTTCAAAATGTATAAATTGTATTGGAGATTTTTACTGATAGATTCTAGAATTTAGATTAAGTTCATTAATTAGTTTTCACTTTTGATTGACTGAAGGAGACTATCACCACATATAAGTAAAGAGTTTTGTTTTGAGTTCATTACATTCTAATATTTCTGAATGGCCACATCATCAAAATGGCTATATCATAGTGGCTGTACCAAAATAAACTGAGGCTTATTCAATATCTGTGAATGTCTAAAAGTGAGAATCATGTTGAGACTTAGAGTAATTGTAAACCTATTCCTTATTTCATAGAATCTACTGGTCACAGAATTATGCTTTTGAGAATAACATCCATCCATCTATCCATCCATCCATTCAGTAAGTATCCATTGAATAATATATTCTATGTCTCAGTGTGTTATGTGCTGGATAAGCAACAATAAATGGGGCATGCAAGATCCCTGTCTTCTGTTTTTGCTTGTTCATTTGTTTGTTTTTACTCCCTTTGACTAGGGTTCACATTCATTTTATATGGAAAATAATTTTATTGTCATTGATTTTCAGTAGTTTCCAACTCCTATATACTTTTTGTTCAGCTGTTCCCTTTAATTTTAGTCCATGTCTAGAATGTGCTTTGGGGTAAAGTAGACTGGCTGTCTCAACTTTCCCAGGATTGTATGTTGAGTCCATGACTGGGAAAATCCTAAGCTCAATGGTGATCCCTGGGATGCTTGATGTGGCATAAATTAAGCTCAGACTAGAGGATCTATTGGAAGTATGCTTACTGACATGTTATCAAATTAATGTTGTCTATCTGAAGCTCAGCTTCAGTTGGTTTAGGAAGGATCAGTTGTTTGCAGGTTTCATTTTGTCTTTGTGTGAAACTCTACTTAGGGCTGCATGGATTAATTATAGCATTAAAGCTGGGGTTCCCATAGTTGGTGTTTTATGAGAGCCAGGCAGAATCTGTACTTCTTATAACCTCGTATTAGCAGTCCTAGAATCACCTCTGATGACTTCTGTCAATAAAACAAGTCTTCAAGTGAAGAGAAATTAGACCACACCTACTGATAGGAAGGAAAGCAAAAAATTTGTCTCCCGTCTCAATTTAATACACATATTAAATACATTCAGCATCCCATTCTTAGCTTGTCTTAGACATGGTAGATATGATATATTTATTCTTTCTTCTTTCTCCTTTTCATATTTTCTTCCTCCCTCCCCCTTTTACTATTTCCTTTCATTTTCTTTTCTTCCTTTCTTTCTTTCTTTCTTTCTTTCTTTCTTTCTTTCTTTCTTTCTTTTTCTTTCTCTTTCTTTTCTACCTCTGCTACATGTTTAAAGATCTTGTGTCAACTTATGTGTCTCCTGAATCCTTTTTTTGTTTCTTCTCAAATTTACTCTAAATTAACTAATGTCTAATTTCCAGAATCATGTTTTTCCCCTTCCCTACATTGCATAAAAATTTTTGTTTTTTCACTCTGGAGAAGGATGAAAGCTCTTTCTCCAACTTGCACCAAAGACAAAGTCTTCTTTATAGAATCAGGTCTGTCCCCTTCCTTACATTTCATTAAAAAAAAAAAAAAATGTTCATTCTGGTGAAGGATGAAAGTTGTTTCTCCAAGTTGTACCAAGGACAAAGTCATTTGGCATAGCCCAAACATTGTTTTCTGCATGTGGATCATCTTTCAGTCTTGTCTTTGTAGGCTATATTATTTTAATTATTTTTGTATAATATGTGTATTGAATGAAAATGGCTTTAAATTAAAGATTCCCAAGCTGGGTTGCATGGGTGGCTCAGTGGGTTAAGCCTCTGCCTTCTGCTAAGGTCAAGATCTCAGGGTCCTAGGATCAAGCCCCGCATTGGACTCTCTGCTCAGCCGGGAGTCTGCTTCCCCCTCTCCCTCTGCCCACTGATCTGCCTACTTGTGATCTCTCTCTCTCTCTCTCTCTCTCTCTCTGTCAAATAAACAAATAAACACATATAAATAAATCTTTAAAAAAAAGATCCCAAACTAAAATTATAAATGAGATTCAACTTTCCTTTCAAAACTGGGAGAAGCCATGCTAATATTTAATAATCTTCATGAAAATACAAAAACTGCTGGGAGAAAATGTCAAAAGAAGTGTATTCAGGCAGGAATCAGTAATCAACTGTCCTTCTTCATTCAGATTTTATTTTTCTGAGCACTTCTCTATCAAATCATACATGACACTTTTTTTTTAATCTTTTAAGAAGGTAAGCTGTTTACTTATAAATTTCTTATAATGATTTTCTGTTATCTGAAGCCATAGTCACCTGCTGGTTTTATATTGTCTCCTTCTAAATTTTCATGTTAAATTTGAATGCATTAAATCCCTGCTACCTAGTCTATTTCTGTCAGTGTGGGTAAACATAAGTAAAATTTATGTTTACATCCATATCTTGACTTGAAACATATAATTATTCTTTATTAATAAGTTATATACAAATAGATGTTATTGTATGTGCCACACAAGCTATCCAAGGCTTCCTGAAACATGGGTGAAGTTTTCACAATGCATAGGGAATGACAGTGATACTTCCATCCTTTGTTTGCTTTAAGTATGTTTCTATGTATTAGGGTTTTCCTGTGTCTGATTAAGTGATATTTAAAGTTATATTATGTAATTTTTTTTTTAAAGATTTTATTTATTTATTTGACAGAGAGAGATCACAAGTAGGCAGAGAGGCAGGCAGAGAGAGAGGAGGAAGCAGGCTCCCCACGGAGCAGAGAGCCCGATGTGGGGCTCGATCCCAGGACCCTGAGACCACGACCCGAGCCGAAGGCAGCGGCTTAATCCACTGAGCCACCCAGGCGCCCCAATATTATGTAATTTTTTAAAGATTTTATTTATTTATTTGACAGAGAGAGAAACAGCAAGAGAAGGAACACAAGCAGGGGGAGTGGGAGAAGGAGAAGCAGGCTCCCCCTGAGCAAGGAACCCAATGAGGGGCTCAATCCCAGGACCCTGGGATTATGACCTGAGCCAAAGGCAGATGCTTAAGGACTGAGCCATCCAGGTACCCCTATATTATGTATTTTAAATGAAAGCTTCATCATAACATATTGATATTGTCTAAAATAATTCCTGTGGAGAAGTAACAGGTTGAATCAGCTGAGTTGAACAAGACACTAGCAGAACTAACATTTCACTTAGATTATGAATTCAGCCAGTATGTTAATATACATTCTAAAACAACAACGTGATCTGACAAAAGTTCATCCAAAATTGCAGTTTTCAAGAGGGTTTGTTGAATATTTTTTACAAGCCCAAAAGTTTCTTTAAGAGCAAATAGATTTCTAGCTGATGGTAACATCATATGTAGCTGCATATTTTAAGATATGACTTAGCTTTCCTGTATGTAATAATTTTATTTTCTAAATTTATATTTATTAGCAAATGCACAGAATACAATTTATAGTGATGGAATTTAATTTTATATGAATAATTTTGTATATATATATATATATATAGTGTATGTGTAAACATTTTGTACCAAAATTGTTGGCAATTAAATATTTTGACAAATAGCCTCAATTCTTTGAAATATTTTTCACAACCATTAGTGATTTTGTTCTATTCTACCAATATAATCACAGGGCAAACTGTTGGCTGCAGACAAACAAATTATTTTTTTTTCTATTAGTTCATGTTCTCCTTCCAGCTAATTTTCCAATCTTCTATATGTTTGCATTATGAGTTCAGTGATCAGTAATTTATCTTTATAATTACCTTAATTACTTCATAACATTTTGGTCTATTCTTAATTCCCATAGTAAGGAATATATGTAGGGTCCTATGTCTTACATTTTTTTTTTTAAATAAATCGTTTCTCTCTCTCTCTTTTTTAAAGATTTTATTTATTTATTTGACAGAGAGAATGAGATCACAAGTAGGTAGAGAGGCAGGCAGAGAGAGAGAGGGGAAGGCAGGCTCCCCTCTGAGCAGAGAGCCTGATGTGGGGCTTGATCCCAGGACCCTGAGATCATGACCTGAGCCGAAGACAGAGGCTTAACCCACTGAACCACCCATGTGCCCCTACATTGTTGTTCTTTAATCTTCCCAACTAGGTTGTAAACTCGTTGAAGTTAGAAAATAATTTAAAAAAACAACAACAAAAAAAGTTAAAAAGTGTTCTGAGAAGAAACAGAACAAGAAACTAACTGAAGTATGAGAAAAGTTCAAAATTTAAGGAGGAATATAAAACTGTTCTTATAGTTTGATAACACATTTCAGATTTAGGATACAATCATGTGACAACAACTCAAAAATTAGCTTCATTGGATTGTTCATAAATTTAAATCCAATTTCACAGTCAATAAAGAAAAACATTTTCTGATTCAGACTATCTGCCACAGGGGGTATAGCTCAGTGGTAGAGCATTTGACTGCAGACTATCTGCCACAAAAATGATTTTCTGTAGTTAACTATATTAAAATATCCTAGATAATTTATCTTGATGTCAGCTGTCTAAATAAGTAAAATCTCTTATAGCATAGTTGTTTCTTTCCTCAAAATATCTTCATTGATAGTGAAGTTCACTATAGCTTAATATCATGCAAATAACTTTAGACTTTCAGACTTTTCTTATAGTTTTTTGGTGATCATGATTGTTAGAATTCCTAAGAACAGAACTCACTTTCCTTGTGTATTAGAGTGTTTCACTTTAATTCACTAATCTTGTAGTCATCAGCCCTTTGGTTCATGGCTTCCTCTTTTAGAGAATATTCATGCTAAAAACTCGAAACACAGATGTTCTTCAAAGCCCTAAATTTTCAGATAATGATAGTGTTATTATTCAATCATTACTGAGTGGATACTAAGACTATTTCCTGAACTCAATACTTTATATGGACTATTTCCTCCAGTCCTTGTCTCTTCCTTTCATCATCCTGAAACAGTGTTTGAAAGACACTGTTGTGCACATTACTGTGCACAAGTAACTTATTTTAGAAGTTATTGGTTGGGGGGGGGGGTAAGGGAGAAAGGAAAATAAAACAGAGGGGGGAAAAAAGGAAAATTCTGTAGTGATGGGTACTGAGCTATTTATTATAATAGAGAGATGGTTTTCAATCTCATAGGGACTTTTGAGGAATTCTGTAGAATGCACCTCAGAATTGTCCATCCAAAGGATGAGAAATTGAAGCATGTACTGATTGGGAGTTTCCTTGTACCTCCAAACTGTGTCTTGTGTTTACTGTAAGAGACCTCTTCTCACTTTGGAGAAACACAAGATTGAAAACAAGATTCTTACAACTATCAAAGTGGGATGGCAGTTGTATGTGGGGAACTTCCCCTCATTGCTGTGCTGAAATCATGTGGGCTAAGAAGGTACTATTTTACCAGTAATTAAAAGCTGAAAAATCGTTTCTAGAGTTAACAGAGGTGAATTATGCAGGGTGACAGAGTTAGTAACTGGTAAATCCAGAATTCAAAATCTGTCCCATTCAGCTTCAAAATCAGAGATCTTTAACAATACAGACTAACATATATAGGTTCTTGCTTAGAAAGATGTTGAACAAATTGTAGCAATAACTAGTCTCCAAAGTGCTTTAAAGGTAACAAGAGTTTGTTTAGTAGTGGTTAAGTGCACACACTCTAAAAGCAGATTGACTGGCTTTAAATTCTGTTCCATCTACTTCCTAGTTGAACTTCTAATGACAAGTACTTGTCTATACCTTACTTTCCTCAACTGCAAAATAAGCTTTACAATAATTTCTAGCTCATAGATTTGTTGTGATAATTAATTAAGCCTCTTTAAGTAATGCATTTTAATCTGAGGCACATGAAGTATTATAAAATGCTAAATACTTCTAATATTCTAGTTATTTTCAAAATGCAATGCTACTTCCAACTGAGAAGAAACAAGTATTCTAGAAAACTTAAAGTTAGAATGTGAATTTCTGAGTGCAGGGGATTGTATCTTGTTAGTCCTATCTTTTCTCACTGCCCAACAGTTGTTTTATGTAAAATGGGGCATCACTATACAGAAACAAACAAAGAACATCTGTTGTTTCCTGTGTTGTTAGTTTTAGCCACTCTGACAAGTATGAGGTGATATCCCATTGTAGTTTAGATTTGTATTTCCCTGATGATGAATGATGTTGAGTATCATTTCATGTGTCTGTTAGCTGTATATATGTCTTCTTTGAAAATGTCTATTAATGTCTTCTGCCCATATTTTAATGGCAGTATTTGTTTTTTTGGGTGTTAACTTTTATAAATTCTTTCTATATTTTAGATACTAACCCTTTATTAGATATGTCATATGCCCTACTAAGTATTTACCCAAAGGATAAAATATATACTAACTTGAAGGGATACATGCACTCCGATGTTTATAGCAGATTTATCAACAATAGTCAAATCATGGAAAGAGTCCAAATATCCATCAATTAATGAATGGATAAAGAAGAGGCAGTATATATATATATATATATATATATATATAATGGAAGGTTATCCATCAAAAAGAATGAAACATTTGTAACGATGTGGATGGAGCTAGAGAGTATTATGTTAAGCGAAGTAAGTTAGTCAGAGAAAGACAAATATTATATGACTTCACTCACATGTGGAATTTAAGAAACAAAGCAGATCAACATAGGGGGAAAAAGAGAGAGAAGCAAACCATAAAATAGACTCTTAACTATAGAGGACAAACTGAGGGTTACTGGAAGAGAGGTAGGTGGGAGGGATGGATTAAATGTGTGGGAAGGATGGTTTAAATGTGACAGGGATTAAGGAGGGCACTTGTGATGAGCACAGGGTATTGTATATAATTGATGAATTTCTAAATTCTACACCTGAAACTAAAAAGAAAAAGAAAAAAAAAGAAAAAGTACTAAAACACAGTCCTTCAAGTCCACTATAGTCCTCAAAGAATATTTCCTATAGTGTGTTCTTAATAATTGTTGTCAGGTGAAGTCCAAACTGAGGTAGATATCTATAATTTACCTGAAGTGTTTAGTTGATTCATAACTTTATGATGACAATACAAATTTTAAAAAAAATAAACCAAAAATATCACACTGTATTATAGAACAATCTTCATATAATATACAGTGTAACTTTACTTTCGGTCAATTTAAGCATAACTACAACAAATTATATGTGGTGGGTTGCTAATAAAATTTCTCATCTTCTCCTCAATAGTATTATTTCCTAATTAATTTTTGGGGAATCCTTAAGCTAGTATAGCTGGAACAGTAATATTTTGTGTAATACATAATGACTTTTTTTTTCTGAAGTCTCCAAATTTTGTTAATCTGTTTTTATGTGTTTTATGTAGGGTCACATATTCCTTAATATTATATGTGAGAACATCACTGTTGAAGAAAGTTTCCCTTTTACATTGTACACTTCAAACTGCTAAAATCTTGCTTTGCTTTTCTATACTAGGAAGGGTTATTAGAACCTCAAAAGTGTATGTCTCTTTTGATCTGAGTCTTGTGTCCTGAAGCACTGTGCTCTGTTATGCTCTGGTGTGTGTATCAACGTGTCACAGGACAGTGAGGGATGTGGGATGTTATTGGTACTTGACTTTCTTTCTGTTTTGATGGGAAGGGAATTTCCTGACTGGAGTCTGAAGTGAAAATGATTGCCCATTTGCCAAAGCTATAGACAGCACACACTTCTTGGTTGTCCTGATTAAAATGTTTCATTAGCAACATTTCTCAGGAAAGTTTTTGTTTAACCCCTCCACTCTTGCTAGAGAGCAGGCTGCCTTTGCCTTTAGCAAGTACTCAAGACATATCTTTTGAATAAATTATTATGAATGATAACATATTTATTTCCATATTTAGTGTGAACTGATAACAGAAGCAGTATAAAATATAATAAAGAACAGAAAAATGCAGTATAAATTATAATAAAAAATCAATGCCAAACATATATAGAACTAAGACATTTAAAATTGGTATAAGGAAATAAAAATAATTTGTTTTCACATTTTTCTCTTTCCTCAATACAACACTTAAATTATTGTATCATATTCAGTTTGTCCTAAGAATATGGATGCAATTAATACGCAGTTTAGTAGTTGCTACTTCAATATGCAGTAGCTTAAACAATATTCATTGATTAGTGTTCATGAGACCATGGATCACCTGGTTTGCTTTTGCTCTTGGCTGAGCTCACTCATCAGTTTGTGGTCAACATTGTATTGTGCAGCCAGTTCTTCTAATTTCAGAAGGACTATAGCATATGTTTGTTAAATATCTTTAGGTTACTCTGTTATTTCCTTATCTGTGATAATTAGAGTCTTTTCTACATCATCTTCATCCTCCAGTAGACTTTCCTGGACTTAAATTGGCAGTGGCCTGGTTCCAAGTAAAAGTAAGAGTTTTGAGGTCCAGGCTTAGAACTTCACAAAAATATTCTGCTGGCCAAAGCAAGCCACAAGGTTAGCCTATACTCAAAAGTGGGGAAATACACTCTTCTTATTGATGATGTGGTTCCAAAGTTACATTGGAAATGGCTTGGATACAAAAAGAAGTAATTGAGAAAGCTATTACCATAAGTTTAAGAAAATATACTGAATTATCTATTTCATAATTTATGCTTTGGTCTCTGTGGAGAAAATAGTAAAATTAAATATTTTAATTTTCTGGATTGACCTTACATCTGATTTTTAAGAAGACTATTATGTAGTCATTTCATATTTAAAAATTATTATTCTAGCATTAAACTGATGTATATTATCTATTAAGAGAATACTACTGACTTATTCTTTAGGTCTGTTTTCTTCAGAATGGAATAAGTGTACCTTGAGAATACTTGACAATAATAGTGAGGGATGAATGGGCAAAGATAGTTTCAAGGGGATAACTTTCTAAATAATCAGCCAGAGTGGGAAGTGTTGAATTCAGACATATCTGAGTGCAAGATATAGTGTCTCTCCACAAAAAACTTACAGATTATTGAAAAAGAAACACAAAACATCATATTTTGTGTAGCTGCAGCTGCAGTAGCGTCAGATTCATTTTGGAGTTAGCATTGTGAGAAATGATTTGAGGAATATAGACAAATGTGGAGCTTGTATAATATACTTTAGTGCTTTTGGAGTTTATCATGTAGGAGATGGGAGGACACGAATGAGAGAATGTAAGAAGTTTTACATCCCAGGCAGAAGGAGGAAGAGGACTAGCATTCAGTCCGTACTTGCTGTCTTTGACCCCTGATGCTTCTTGCCAAATTGTACTTTATAGTATTTTCTCAGAAATTCCAGAGCTGATATCATCTCCAGTACAGATGAGGGTACCGAATGAGGCAGATTAATGGATTTACCTAAAATCCTATGTCTAACAAAAGTTTCCACTATTTAAAGCAGTCTGATTCACTATTCCATTTTTGATATTGAGTAGCACTGAGTTGAAATTAATTAGTGGTATGACAAATTAGAAAAACGTTAAAAAATCCAGATTAAATATAATGAAGATTTGAAGCAATGAAGTAACTACAAAAAGAAGAGAAATGGATGCCTTGGGATACAATTTGGTGTATGTCTTTTAAACTATATTGTCACTTAGAATGTTGAATGCCCTCAAAATCAATTTAAACAATACTTGATGGGAAATTGATTACTACCTGTATATAAAAATAATCTAGTGAAAGATAGATGAAAATTAAGCTAATTAAACTGTTTTATGTATTTCCACAATCATGGGACCACTATATTTTATTTTGGCTCATTCAAATATTTGACTTTTTGGCAAAATGGTTGTTTTACTATTTCCATCTTATATGCGAGGCAGAGATATATTGCAGCACAGTTTTGGAAATTTTTCATTGAAAAATGTGCACATGTACAAAGGTGTCATTTGACTTTATTTGTCAGTGACCTATAAAATATTCATGCACAACAATATTTCATTTATTCTGATAATGTGAGAATAGTTTTCATGCTTATTGCGAATGCTTATCCTGAAATAAAATATTTTCTTCCTCTTACATATGTATTATACAACAAAAACATTTTAAGTGGGTACAACAGTACTCACTGAAAGTGATTCAAATCAGACACATGCCGTGATATAAGCCAAACACTTTCTTCTTTTTTTTAATTTAAAATTGTTTCCTCATAGAATAAATAATATTTTACCCTTGAAGGATTTTCTTTCTTTCATTTGTGGAAAGACCAGATGGGTCTCACAGGTCATTCACAGTTATGAAAGAAACAAAAAAAAATTCTCTCTTCAGAGGTGAGATATCTTTTATTTTTCACTAGAAAACAAATTATTTGCTTGGATGGAAACCTTTTGTATAGCAGTGTAATTGCTGATATCTGTGGGGCGTCTTAGAAAATGAGATGCTCTGTCTCAAGGAGTTATAACTTATCCTTGTGCATAAAATCTGAATAAATAAATGGGAGCAGACCTTGGAATTTCTTGCAGAGAGGAGATACACAAAACACAGCTGAGAAATCAGGACTAACCCTAAATGATAAAAAATGAACATGATAAAATTACTTATCAGTGGGATTAGGCTGGTTTTTCTTAATGTTTTGCACATTTAAAAAATGTTTGTATATTGGGGCGCCTGGGTGGCTCAGTGGGTTAAGCCGCTGCCTTCGGCTCAGGTCATGATCTCAGGGTCCTGGGATCGAGTCCCGCATCGGGCTCTCTGCTCGGCAGCGAGCCTGCTTCCCTCTCTCTCTGCCTGCCTCTCTGTCTACTTGTGATCTCTCTCTGTCAAATAAAAAAAAAAAAAAAAAAAAAGTTTGTATATTTTTCATGGAGAATTTGATTCTCTCTGAGCTCCAAAAAGTAGATTATGTATAATAACCCATATTTAAGATATTAAAATACAATCATCTTTAGCTGTCTGATTTTAATTAATTAAATTAATAGCAATGTGATCTATTCAATAGAAGGTAAATAACATTAGTTCATTCAAAGGTTTGTTGAGTGTCTACTATGAGTCAAGCTCTGTTCTTGACACTGTGGGTCGAACAATGAGCAAACTAACCAACATATTTTACCTTGGATATATAGACTACTACAGGTAGAATATAAACATAGGGGTGCCTGGGTGATTCAGTCATTAAGTATCTACGTTTGGCTCAGGTCATGATCCTGGGGTACTGGGATTGAACTCCACATCAGGCTTCCTGCTCAGTGGGGATTCTGCTTCTCCCCTATCTTTTGCCTCTTCTCCCCCACTTCACTCATGCTCTCTCTTGCTCTCAAAAAATGAATAAAATCTTTAAAAATTAAAATAAATATATATGTTTATGATATTGTTATGAAGAAATATAAGTTTATTCAGAAAACCCTCTCCAAAAAGGTAATATTTGAATAAATATTTTAAGAAAGGGATGGAAGAAGTCAAACAAGCTTCAGAAAGAAAATTGCCCATGATAGAAGGAAAATCAAGTGCAAAGGTCCTGATGGCAAAAGTGTTGGTATGTTCACTCACATCAGTATAAAAGTTGTATTATAATTTTACACTTATGAAGACAATAATGGAGAATAGTCCTTATATAATTTACTATAACAATCTTTATTACCAAATTCTTATTCTCCTTGATATTGTGCTTTAATTCTTAACTGTTGGACCTATTGGTGTTCACGAGTTTTGTTGTCACATTTGCAGTTATATGAGGAATTTAAGATAACAGAGGTTAGGATTTTCCTTCTTGCATCTGCTATTCCATCCCTTCCCCAGTATTGGAACAGGACTGAACATTGAAATATCCCAAAGATCTGAAGAAAGTAAGGGGAGAGGAACATGACCAGTTCTAGAAACTAAGGTCATATGTCATTCCCGTGTCTGAAATATGAAGAACTTCAACCAAAAATAGTGTAAATTGAACCAGATTGAAAAAATATAGTGAAAGCTTAGTAAAATTATGTCTTCCTTGAGAAAGGAGCACACTACCACAGAGCATGAGCAGAGATCTTAACCATAGTTGGAAGGACAAAGGGGATTATTAGAACTTGCTATGTGATAGAGAACCTTCATCTTAGATGGTCTATGCCCTTAAAGATAAGCATGTTGATAGCAGTAACAGGAGGAAGGTCAGTGTCAGAAAGCATAAGAGCAGTGAGTGAATCTTCTAGAATCACAGATCCTGTTTACAATTTGGCTTCTGTAATGGGAGCTGAGTCAATAAAAACACACAAAAGTGTTCCTAACAAAAAGTATTTTCCAAACAGACAGAGGTGCTAACACTACAATTCCCCCAGACCCAACCATTACAGAAATTCAACTAATATTAGTAAACCTTTTAGGAAGATCTGACAGGTATTCTAACCAAAATCTAGGAAAAGAGTGAAGACTTCTAAGGAATGAAATGCCCAGTCCTCCTGTTTTTAAGAAATACTAGATTTAGACTCATATTGTTCCATGAGTAAAAATGGAACATGTTGGGGGGGGGGGGAATTATAATACAGGTTTTTTTTTAATTTAAATATTAACCTCTTATTTCTTGAAGAACTGTGCCTCCCTCTTTTGATTTTTAAAGTTTTCTATTAAAGGGAGGAACCTTAGACTCTTTGATTTATTGTTATTTTCCTAACACCTAAAACAATGCCTATCTCATAGATGTTTGATAAATTCATAGAAAATAAATGATTTATATCTCTGACTTTTCTTTGTAGTATTACCATTGGCAATTCCTTCTTAGTCTGTCCAGCTCTAAACAGGGTTCAGGTCTTAGGCCTTTTCCACCCACCCCCAGCAATCCCACTAACACATATGAGAATGATGAATTCTCTGAGTAACTCTATTTGCAACTGTCTGCTTGATATTCCTGAGTGTCAAAACCTCAAACTCAGCATCTCTAAAATTGAACTTACCATCTTCTTGTCAAATCTGATCATCCATCACAGCCAATAATGACTTTGTTTACCCATTTATTCAAACGAGAAACTTTGCCTTTATTCTTGATTCCTTTCTTTCCCTTCTACATGTCAACAAGAAGTTCTCTTTAACTCAAAAGTAAGTGCTCCAATCCATGGATTTCTTTCTATCCCCACTATCATCAATCTTGTTCAAGTCATCTTTGTCTCTCACATCTGAATTATGTTTCCACTTTCTAACTGCTAACTGTTTACCATCCTCTACCACAATTTCTTTCAAATGCAAAACTGCTCAGTTACTTGCCTCCTTAAACATCTTTCATGGTATCCTTGCTTTTAGGATGAAAATCAGAGTTCTTACCATGATTTTTAAAATCTGTGGTGAATTTTCTCATATTTATCTCTCTGGTTTGATTTCTCTCCATTTTACTCCTAGAAAAATTTGTTACAAAAATTGAACATTTTACCTTTTCTTTTTTTCTTTTTGCTTTCTTGAATACAATACTGTTCTGTCTCATCTCCAAGTAGACCTCTGCACACAAGTTATTCTGTGTCTGAGAAACATGTCTGCCCTTCTTTCTGCTTTCCCTGTCCCTAATCTTTCCCTGAGCTAAGATCCCCAGGTCTTAGTTTTGGCATTACCTGATCTGGGAAGAGTTTTGGTTAGGTTTTCATTCTTTATGCACCCAGGCCTCATGCAATTCTATCCATGCATTCATTAAACGTCTGTTGATGTGCCTACATTTTCCATTAGACTATAATATTTGCGAGGACAGGGATACTTTCCTGTTGACTGGTAAAGTGAATGTACATTCTAAGTGCTCTATGAATAGTCCTGAATGCAAGACTCAATGACTGAGGATATATAGCAAAATGTTAATTGAGATTACCCTTAGGCAGTTTGAGTAAGGATTTTATAGTAGTCTGCCATTTGCTTTTCTATTTTAACTAAATATTTTCAATTAACATGTTGCAATGGTTAACTTTTGTGTCAACTTGACAGGGGTAACAGAAGCCCAGATAGCTGCTGGGATAACAGATGCCCAGATAGCTGCAAAACATTATTTCTGGGTGTGTTTATGAGAGTGTTTCTGAAGAACTAAGCATTTGAATTGGTAGACTAAATAAAGAATTCTTCCTTCTCCAATGTGGATAGACATCATCCAGTCCATCAAAAACCTGCATAGAACAAAAAGGTGGAGGAAGAACAAATTTGCCAACTGTTTATTCTGGGACATACATTTAATCCTGCTCTTAAATATTGGCACTCATGATTCTTTGGTCTTCCAGCTGGCAAGTGGAAGTGGACTTACAACACTGACTCCAGTCCTGGGCCTTTGGACTTAGACTGAATTATACCACCAACTTTCCTAGTTCTTTGGTTTGAAGATCAAGATCATTGGACTTCTTGTTAACAATCCTCTATAATCCCATTGGCTGATTCCTTTAATAAAATCTCTCTCGCTTTCTGTGTGTCTCTGTCACTATGTATCTCTCTGCATATATATAGATAGATAAATATCTATCTATATCTCCCTCTTTGTGTGTCTCTGTCATTGTGTATCTCTCTCTATATATATAGACATCTATATGTAAATCTTAAATTACTTATGATAGAATTACATATATATATATATATATATATATGATTACTTAATCTCTTTGCAAAACAACATATATATCTTCTATTGGTTCTGTTTCTCTGCAGAACCCTGAAACACATGTATTATATTTCTTAAATATTGATTAATCCAAATATAACATTTTCTGCATGCTTCAGGTTTTCAAAGTGTATACTGAGATAAAGTGGACTACCATATTTGTTTTTATATATAGATGAGCTAATTATATTTCTATTATTGTTTGCTATTCTTTCAGCCTAATTTAAGCATATTTATGACTATTCTTTCAGCTGGAAGGGAGAAATGTGAGAAATATGTGAGAAAAATAGTATATTACGGTATTCCTTTCTTAATTTAATTTTTGAATCCTATGTAAAATAGAAGTAAAATTTACTTTGAATATACTCATTCTTTCAATGCTATCATAGAAATATATACTATAAATATACTGGTCTAAAAATATCTTAAGGGCCCCTAGGTGGCTCGGTTCGTTAAGTGACCCACTCTTGATTTTGGCTGAGATTATAATATCAGGGTCATGGGATTGAGCCCCACATCGGGGCTCTGCACTCAGCAGGGGGTCTGCTTAAGATTCTCTCTTTTCCTCTCCTTCTGTTCCTTCCCTGGCTCATGCATTTGCTCCCCCTCTCTCTCTAAAATAAAATAAATAAATCTTTTTAAAAAATCTTAATATCCCATTTTCTCCTTTTCTACACTCTACCTTATAAACTATATTCATTGAAAACTTGGCTGCTCTACAGTTTTACTCTTCTTGGGCTATTAACTTTTTTTTTTTAAGATTACATGATCATAAAATTTTCCTTCGTTTTAAACCCCTTTGATTTATCAGCAAGTTTATCGTTGCCTAATAAATGCCTGATAACTGAGTAAGCTATCAAAATATTACTAGCTGACAAGTATATCCTTAATCAAATAAGAAATAAGAAAATGAGTTTATACAGCACCATTGACTATATGTTCAGCGTAGTTTTGCCCTGGACCACTTGCTTACACCACACACGAAAATAGACTCAAAATAGATGAAGGACCTCAACATGAGAAAGGAATCCATCAAAATCCTTGAGGAGAACACAGGCAGCAACCTCTTCGACCTCAGCCGCAGCAACATCTTCCTGGGAACATCGCCAAAGGCAAGGGAAGCAAGGGCAAAAATGAACTATTGGGATTTCATCAAGATTAAAAGCTTTTGCACAACAAAGGAAACAGTTCACAAAACCAAAAGACAACTGACAGAATGGGAGAAGATATTTGCAAATGACATATCAGATAAAGGGCTAGTGTCCAAAATCTATAAGGAACTTAGCAAACTCAACACCCAAAGAACAAACAATCCAATCAAGCAAAGGGCAGAGGACATGAACAGACATTTCTGCAAAGAAGACATCCAGATAGCCAACAGACACATGAAAAAGTGCTCCACATCACTCAGCATCAGGGAAATACAAATCAAAACCACAATGAGATATTACCTCACACCAGTCAGAATGGCTAAAATTAACAAGTCAGGAAATGACAGATGCTGGCGAGGATGCAGAGAAAGGGGAACCCTCCTCCACTGTTGGTGGGAATGCAAGCTGGTGCAACCACTCTGGAAAACAGCATGGAGGTTCCTCAAAATGTTGAAAATAGAGCTACCCTATGACCCAGCAATTGCACTATTGGGTATTTACCCTAAAGATACAAACGTAGTCACCGAAGGGGCACGTGCACCTGAATGTTTATAGCAGCGATGTCCACAATAGCCAAACTATGGAAAGAACCTAGATGTCCATCAACAGATGAATGGATAAAGAAGAAGTGGTATATATACACAATGAAATACTATGCAGCCATCAAAAGAAATGAAATCTTGCCATTTGCAATGACGTGGATGGAACTAGAGGGTATCATGCTTAGTGAAATAAGTCAATCGGAGAAAGACAACTATCATATGATCTCCCTGATATGAGGACGTGGAGATGCAACATAGGGGGTTAGGGGGCTAGGAGAAGAATAAATGAAACAAGATGGGATTGGGAGGGAGACAAACCATAAGTGACTCTTAATCTCACAAAACAAACTGAGGGTTGCTGGGGGGAGAGGGGGTTGAGACATTGGTGTTATGGACATTGGGGAGGGTATGTGCTATGGTGAGTGCTGCGAAGTGTGTAAACCTGGCGATTCACAGACCTGTACCCCTGGGGATAAAAATACATTATATGTTTATAAAAAAATAAGAAATAAATAAAAAATTTAAAAAAAAAGCACCGACAGTAACTCTGATCTATCTTACATTACTTAACTTCTCTGCAACAACTTACTTATCAATAAAATAAAGATAATTAATTTCCCACTTTATATTTCTTGAAAGCATTAAATGAAGTGGTACATATAAAAAATATATACATCATACATAATAAGCACTTAATAACTATCAAAGTGAGGAAAAGCATCCTGCCCATTGTTCCTAGCAAGGGTTTCTCTTTTTTCTGTTTTATGAAATAATCCTCATTGTATAATGTCATGACAGTCTCTTCTCCACCATGTCTACAGAGGTTTAAAATTCCTCCAATGTTTTACATGTGCTCTTTGAGGTCTTAGACTGACTTATTCCTGACTTATAAAGGAACCTGTATTAACCAGGTTTTTGTTTTGTTTTGTTCTGTTTTTAGTTTTCAATAATTAGTGCTTTAAATCATTCTGCTTAAAGACATCCAGAAACTTCCTGTTAGAATGTTGTTTTTAGTGGTGACTAGGCACAGCATTAACTCTTTCAGTTTAGTAGGGTGCCATTTGGGAAAGTACCTCTGAAGTGAATTAACTGGCACTCTAGACTGAGGGGATTAATGTACCTTCAAAAATGCCTTACATTACTTCCAGGAAAACTTCAAAAGAATAAATTGGCCATCGAACGAAGATGTGAGATTAATATACTTACACACTTAAAGTAACCCACTTTCTCAAAATCTGTGGAATTACTCTGACTGTGGTCAGATTTGCAGATTTCCATTGTTATGATTTATTTCAACATTCACCGAATGTCAATAGGGCACCAGATATGCCAGGGTGGAGTAACACAATTTTCTAGCGATAGCAGTAATTATGCAGGTTCAACTAGTTTTGTTACATATATGCCAAAACCCAATTTTTAAGCAACTTCATTTTACTTATTTCAAACCCAAAGTCATTGAGGACATCATGCACATACAATGAAAAGCTTTAAAAAGTTCAGTTGTTTGCTAGCTATCTGTGACAAGCTTCAAAAACTTGAAAAGGAAGACTGCTGACAAAGCAGAGAAAACGCGGACACTTCATTTCAAACAATAACCCGCAAATGAAAGAAGAAACTAAAAATTCAACCAGAAATAAACCCCTGATTGTTCTCCTGTCAGCCTATCACCTACATGAAACAGCTGTTAAAGCAAAGACAGTTACAGCAGCTGTTGCTCCTAAAAGTACTAATGCTAAAAAGCTTCTCCCAAAGACTTTTATTTTCCTTAATATAACACTGTGCTGACATGCGACAATTCAATAACACTGCCTATCTCAATTGGGCTCTTCACAAGGCCTCTGCCCGCGTCATAGTTTGGCCCAGTTTAGTATTCATATCCTTTTAGTGGAACTCCAGCTACACTCTCCCTCATTTTGTGCGGTTTATCAGTGAAAAACATGTAAAGAATCTTTCAAATAGGCTATTATTCCTGAGACAAAATAAAAATTCCTCCAAATGTAAAACCATGAGTGGGGGGAAATGCCTTACCTTCAATGTTTTCACAAACAGCTCGTCTTGAAAGTGCTGTCTAGAGATAGAGACACAGCAAAGGGAAATATCCCCAAACAAACAAGAAACCTAAAAATCCAGACAGGAGGTATAAAAGAAGAATTCAGAACTTAGCGCTAACCACTCCTTCAGTTCCTACACCTCAATTTCTTTATTGGTATAGCTCCCTGAACCTGGACTGCCTTTTCACATCCCTTTTCAAGTTGGTTACTTCTAATTATTCCAATAAATTCTTCAGATGAAATGTTCTATCCTCTTTTAAGTTCCCTTAGGCAGACTGAAATAGCCCCTTCTCTATTTGTTACTAACTTTATATATATTCTTCTACATAAGCACTTACTGAATTGTAATGTAAAAAACTCTTCGGTTTTGAACCTCTGAGGGCATGAGCTTGCTTTCTTGACTTGATAATTCTTCTATCTAGCTCTGAGCCTGTTCAACTTAAGTTCAATAGCCCGCTCCCCAATAAATATTTAATGAATGAATGAATGAGGAACATCATCTCATTAGAAATTAGCCAAAGAGGAAACTGTTATTTCTGTAAAACTTAATGTAGAGAAGCTTTCCTACAGAAAGTAACAGATATGGAGAAAAGCTACACCAGAATGCATGCAAGTCAAACTGGTATTCTATTTTTAAAAACTGGCACCTTTTTTTCCATATGTAAAGTGGAATTTGTTTGGCACATCACACTTTTGCCATGGATTTATAAAAATTGAACTATATTCAGAAGAGTGAAATCAGGATAGAGAGAGGACATGGAATTATATCATAATAACTATAGCCATAATTACATCATAATAATATTTGATGTCACTTATGATCCTTAATATTGGGAATAGATGTCGCAGAAAAGGGAAAGACTAGAAAAGAGACCAATGAGTAAAAAAATACTGAGAGACACAATCAACTGAAGAGTTCATGATGGATATGCTAACAATTAGCAAAATCCAAAGATGGAATGAAAGAATCTAGAAAATAGTGAATTATTTGTCAACAAAGATATTTAAACACTTAGTAGAGGGAAATCAAGCATTAAATAGGATGTAAGACTAGCTGAATTTAAAGACTCTTCTTCCTCTAAATTCTATAATGCTAATGTTCTAGCAAACAGAGTTAGGGTAAGACTTTAAGACTTCAATTTTGCAGCATATATTAGCTCCCCCCTCCATTTTAGTGCTTTAAGGAAACATTATTAATGCTTCCTTTCATAAAGTCAGTTCTGCTGCAGGAAATTCCAGCCTTATACACAGTTCCCTGACACTGAAAGTTAAAATACAATTGCTGTAGATTTTAACTTAGTGTTTTTAACAATGTGGGACTTATCACTTTTATAGTTAGTGCATATTTCTACCTAATATCTCAAATGCTTTCTCTACAAATGACAAACTATATATATATACACACACACACACACACACACACACACACACACACACACATATAACTATATAGTTATATATACGTATATATGTATATAGTTATATATACGTATAATATGTGTGTGTGTATATATATATGTATATACATATATATATATATTGCATTTTTCAACCTTGAATTGTCTGCTCTCATTGCTTTATTGTACTGGGTCCTTACCATTCAACACAATAGGAAAAAACAAAAGGTGCGTCCAGATTTGAAGGTAGTGTTAAAACTGTGCTCATTCTCAGATGACATGATTATCTATGTAGAAATCCAAAGAAATCTATTAAAAAAAAACTGTTAGATATAATAAGTGAGATTAGCAAGCTGGCAAAATATTGCATTATACATGATAACATTACAAACATAAAATAGTCATATATCCAAAATACATGTGTAGACCCTTTATACGAAAAACCATAGGCACTGCTAAGAGACTTGAAAGACCTACATTACTGGAGAGATAACCATATTCACAGATAAGAATATTCAACCTTGTTAAATGCAATCCCAGTTAAAATCCCAGAAAACTTTCTTTTAGAAATTGACAATCTGATTCTAAAATTCATATGAAAATGCAAAAGATCTAAAATAGTCAAAACAATCTGGGGAAAAAAATCAAATTTGGTAGATTAACTATTACCTGATTTGTTTAATAACTTGTATTCACTCCAGTGTTTACTAGCAATATCTAAAAACAACCAGTGATATAAAGTTTTCCTTTGCCATGAATATATTTATTTAAAAAATAATTTTGAATATTAAATATAAACTATCCCATACTTCTTTTCCAACTTTGTAACACTTTCCCATTTTATAATATTGCCGTGTTACATATTATTTAAAACATTGTGTCTTCATCTAAGGATTGTCCTTTATTAATTATCCCTCTATTCAGTTTGATTTTTTCTTTTTTTCTTATTTTTGAAATAAACCTATACTTGAATTTTTTCTGTATTTAAGATTATTTCCTTAGCCTGTATTTCTAGAATTACAATTATAGGATCAAAGTGTTTAGACATTTTATATTTTATGTATAATTTAATATATATTTACATATATTTTAAAATATATTATATATAATAACACAAATAGAACAATATTATATAAGTAAATAGTGTATATAATTTAAATATGCATTAATACATATCTAAATACTTTTTATACTTATAGTAAGTAATCAAGTGTCTATCTACATCAATCTCTCTAAATATATAGTTTTCTTTTATTTTATTTATATTTTAAATATATGGTTTTCTTTATTTTAAGATTTATTTATTTATTTGAAAGAGAGAGAGAGAACAGTGTGAGGTGGCAGAGGAAGAGGGAGAGAGAAACTCCAAGCAGACCTCCCACTGAGCATGGATTTCCCCATGTAGGGCTCAAATTCGAGACTCTGAGATCATGACCTGATCTGAGCCAAAACCAAGAGTCAGTTACCCAACTGATTGTGCCACCCAGGTGCCCCTAAATATATACTTTTCTAAGTGGGTTTTTCAAATTTACTTTTCCTTTATTAATGTTTGAAAGTGAGTTGTTTATCTCATGTTTGTCAGATTTGGGTTTTAGAATTTTTCAAGCTTTGTTAATATGTTATATGAGAAAACTAGTTACTATGATGAACTTCCTTTCATATATTTGTTTACCACTTGTGTTTGTTATTATCAGGGGTATCTGCTTCTGTCTAAGCCTTATATGCCTACTCAACCTATTAAAATTTTTTTCATATACCTATATTAGTACCATTTATATTATAATTAGAAAGATTTCTTTGTAACTTTTTTGTAGTAAATGTGAGCAGTTTCACTAATTTTAACAAAGAAAAATTAAAATCTCTTATAGTCAATTTTTTATAATTTTTCCAATAATGTTGGCACTTAGAAATTTTGTACCTAGAGTATAATAATATCCACTCCATCTAGCTTTCCTGTCATTTTATTTCTTATAATTAATCTTTTAATTTTACTTGATATTTGTTTTGGTCTATATTATAAAATGAAAATGTAATCTTTATATTTGTTTTGTTTTATTCCTAATTGGTAGTGAATGGTTCTTTAATACTTCAACATACATTCTCCTTGACAAATAGTCTGAAGTACTTATTTGGAGCTTCACTATTTCTGGTCAATATCACCCCACCCATTGATATCTTCCTTTTAGGTCAAAGCTTCCCAAGTTAATTCCTCATTATTTCTTGTTCTAGAAAGTAGGGAGGAAACTTTGTATATTAGTCTTAACATTCTTGTTTGGTCATTTCTGAGGATTGTCAGTTCAATGTACATGCAGTTTCCTTGCAAATACACATGATCAAATGCTGTCAGAAGGGTTAAATGTCCATCTAATACTGTATTTCATCTGTGTTTTTAATCTTTTACAGTGGATAGATGAAATTTTAGAATTTGATTATACAGTGTTCCAATGAATTGTTTTAAAATTTTATTTGTTTTTGTTTGTTTGTTTCTGAGTTGACTCTACTTTCATTGATCCTTACATGAAGTGTTTAACTTTTTTACTCTAATTTTATCTTTTCCTATACACATTTTAATGTCAAATTATTTTAAATATTTTTATTACATGATAAAACTGAAGTACAGGAAACTATATAAAATAAACATATAACTTAATGAATTAGCTGAGGTAAATATCCTTATAATATTGATCCAAGTGCATAGGTTAAGAAATAGAACTTTGTGAGATATTCTGTAAGACCCATCCCAGTAACAATTTCTCTGCTCCTCTGCCAATGAAACCTCTAATTCTGAATCTTACAGTTTCTTTTAACAGTATTACCCAGTATGCACTTTTAGTTTAATATTGGTGGCTAATATCTGGATTTTTTTACTTCATAGAGTACTACCAAATGCTGATGTTCTAATTATATCAGTATTTTTCATTTATTAATATAATATTCTATAAAAAAGAGTTTACCCTCAATTGACAATTTTTATTATAGAGAAGTATTTACACAAGGAAAAAAAGGAGAAATGTTTAATTCTTTATATTTATTTACTAGTTTTCTAGACAATGAATTGTTATAATCTTTCTGAAGTGATCGGTTAACTCCACATCTTTCATATGCAATTACTTTTGTTTCTTATTTACTTTTAATTCTCCCTGTTTTCTTAATCTTTCAAAAATTAAGCCCTTCTTTTTTCTCATGGTTGCTGGTTTTGGTGTAAATCTTGGAATATCTTTCTCAATTAAAAATTATAAAGATATTCACTTATATTTTCTCCTAGCACTTTTATGGCCATCATAACCTTATAGCAATTTACATCTTTAAATCTTTATTCAATTTAGAAATTTTCCTTCAAATCAATTACAATTCTATAAACACATAACATTCCTTTTTATTAAAATATAACATACCTACAAATGAGTAGAATTCAATGAAGCTTCACAGAGTATCCACAGAAATGTAACCAAGTTAAGGCTCACATTCAGTACCCAGAAACCTCCTTCCTTATCACTGTCAACTCAGTATTTTCCCACTTTCCTACTCTACCAAAGAAACCACTATTCTGAATTCCAATACCAAAAATCACTTTTCTCTGTTTTTAAAAAATTATATAATTAAAATCATAACATATATATTCTTATATATCCAGCTTTTTTCCTCAATTTTATGTTTATAAGATTTCATCCACAACCTTGTGTGTAACATAATTATTTTTCAGTGCTTGTAAATATTCTAAATTAATACACATTTTTTTGTTGTTATTATGTTCAATTAGCCTTATTTTCTTAATCTAATCTACAGTTGATGGGCATGTTCTTAGTTCTAGTCTTGAGTATTATGGTTAATTCCACTTTGACCATATTTGAATAAGGTTTTGGTGCACATATGTAGGCATTTTGTTTTGTAAATATCTAGGAGTAGAATTACTGGGTTATAAGGAACACTTTAATCAATATGACTAAACAGATACCCAAAAGGGTTTTTTTTTGGCATTTTTGGCATTTTTGAAATTTCCTCATTCTTCAAATAGTTTATTGAAGTATATATACACATAAATAGAAATAAATCTATTTTCTTGTCAGGTTTTAACAATTTAAATTCCCACACTTACAATGAGATTTCTTATTGCTTCATATCCTTATCAAAAGTTTCTTTTATATATTTTTTTTTGGAAAGATGTGTTCATTTTTGAGAGAGAGAGAGAGAGAGAGAGAGACCGTGTTTCGGGGGAGGGGCAGAGGGAGAGAGAGAGGTTGAGAGAGTCACAAGCACATTCAGGGCTGAGTGTGTAGTCTGACTTGGGGCTCCATCCCACAACTCTGATATCAGGACCTAAGCTGAAACCAAGAGTCAGGGGTTCAACTGACTGCCACCCAGGCACCCCAAACTTTCTTTTTTATTCTATTGTTTCATTTTGTTATTGCCCATCACCATTGCAATATTTTAATTAATAACATTGTAAAACACTTAATACATGACAGAAACAAATAATTTGCATACTAAAAAATAGCTACATGTATGGTCAAATGAAATTTGAATAATGGCTTGACAGCTAAGCATGAATATATATATTCTCTGTAATTTCTCATGCACCAACTCATCTCCAGTATATAGATATGAACATAAAAGGTGGACCTTTAAAAATTCAGGAAAGTATAATTTTCATGAAAAATAAAGTACAAAATATTTTACTATCTGACAAACTATAGTAGCTGAGAAATATCAAATTTTTTATTTCTTCATGAATTAAGTAGATTACATTCCATCACCACCTACAGGCACCAGATTGTCATGCCTGGTTGTGTGTTCCGTAATAATGAGTCATTTGTTAATCAATACATTTTTATACTAGGTATAGTATTAATTGCTTAGATATTAAATTTCTTTTTAAATTATGGGATAATTTTATATGCCTAACATCACATTCTATTTCCTATTTAGTATACTATATAGCAAGTCATCTTGAATGGGTGGCATTGTGAAATATTAGGTATGAGAGCTCAGGAATCTATTTTTTCTCTTCCTTACTTGCATTTTTACCATGTTGCCTTCTGTATGGAAGGCTCTGTTTGTGCAGCAACAAATACATATTTTGGCATGCTAAAATTATTTAATTTCATTGAGGATATGTTGAGGATAAACAAAATTCGTTCTGTCTTGCTAAGTGTGTCATTATCCCTTTTCTTTTCCAAGTTAAAAAACATTTTCTCACAGAGTAAGATTTTTATCCTCCATCCTCACTAAAGCTGGGAAAATGTTTTGGTATAAACAACTGTTAGTATTTAGAAAGGCATGTACTTTACAGTTTCAACCATTGTATCTATAAAATGATATAATCAAAGTTTAACACATGGCGACTACTATGAAAAGGAAGCTACTAAATTATCAAAAAACAGGAAAAAGAATTAGTAAATGCTTAAAGAGAAAAAAGTAAAAAAAATCAAAACAAAATGAGATGCAGCTACACACAACATAAAGGGAATTGTAAATCATTCTTTTCACAGAGCAGGCCTTGGGAAAAAAGGTAAAGTTAATAACAGATAACACTAAAACACTAAAAACAAACAAACAAACAAAAAAAACCCAGATATTGCTTATTTTAACCTGTGCCATTAAAAACACTTGAAATGGGAACCTATAGAATAAAGGTCAAAAGACTGAGATGGAATAGGGGAAGGAGTGTGATGGAGAAAGTACACAAATGTAGATCCTGGATGTGTCAAACATGTTATACACTGATGATCTGAATCATAAAAGAAGCGCTAGTGGGCTTTATTTCTAGTAATTCATTGAGAATCAGAAAGACATCCGAAGAGTCTTTTGTAGGTAAACTAGAAAAATGAAGAAGGTTATGTTGAAAACTATATATTTATTTTATTCATCTTTTTAAAAATTTTTAAAAGATTTTGTTATTTTTTTTATTTGAAAGAGAGAGCAGGAGCAGAGGGAAGGACAGAGGGAAAGCGAGAAGGAGAAGCAGGCTCTGCACTGAGCAGGGAGCAGGATGCGGGACTCTATCTCAAGACCCTGGGATCATGACCTGAGCTGAAGGCAGACGCTTAACCAAGTCACCCAGGGACCCCTATTTTATTCAACTTATCACAATCTTGAAATTGTGCTTTCACCTTAATTAACAAAAGTTGGGGTTTTTGTTTTGTTTTGTTTTCTAGTAGTTATAGAGAGAAGGGACCATAAGATATTTTAAAATTAAAACCCCCTGTCATACCAAATAATGGCTTTGGAAGATCCAAGAAAAATAATAAGTGTAATCAATCTTCATATTAGCAAGAGTTTTGACTTTGTTCCACATGACTTATTCATCAATATATTGGAAAATTCTCACTGTTCAACTGAACTATTAGAATCACAGCTAATTGTAAAATGAGTGTGTGGGTGGTTTATCTAAAACATAATTATCAATAGTTGAGGTGAAAATGGAAGACAAATGCTCTATAGAGATTTGGCCCAATTCTACTTAACATTTTCATTCATGACTCAAATAACAACATGGGAAATGTACTCTTTACCTAAGTATGGGCTTAGTATAGTAAACTATTATAAAATATTAGAAAAAAGGGGCGCCTGGGTGGCTCAGTGGGTTAAAGCCTCTGCCTTCGGCTCAGGTCATGATCTCAGGGTCCTGGGATAGAGCCCCGCATCAGGCTCTCTGCTCCGCAGGGAGCCTGCTTCCTCCTCTCTCTCTCTGCCTGCCTCTCTGCCTACTTGTGATCTTTGTCTGTCAAATAAATAAATAAAATCTTTAAAAAAAATTAGAAAAAAATGACCAGAAAACATCATAAATTGTTTGATGAACTAGAAGTCAGTAATTAACAAATAAAAATTGGAAAATGGTTTGTACTAATATGTCAGAAGAATTCACTTCCTTGGTAGAACGTAAGTTGAAGATATGTTAACCCTATACTACTGTTTATAAAAACCAGAAAGCAATTTGCTGGAATGCAAACATATATATTAAACCCTATTATTTATTTATTTGTTTGTTTGTTTATTTATTTATTTGAGATAGAGAGAAAGAGAGAGAATCTTAAACAGGCTCCACACCCAGCATGGAGCCCCACACAGGACACCACCTCATGACCCTGAGACCATGACCTGAGCCAAAACCAAGAGTCAGATGCCTAACCGACAGAGCCACACAGGTGCCCCATATTAAACCCTCTTAAACTTATATTTAGCTGAAGGTTTGATTTATGTAAAGCACATTTTGAGCACCTTTCTCCAAAAACGGAAGAAACACTAGAAAGAAATGGATAATTATATTTACAAAAATATATAATCCTTTGGTGATACAAGAGTATTTGAAGCTAACAATAAACAAAGTCATGTTTTAAGAAAGTGCTGAGTGTTTTCTGCTGCCATGAAAGTCAAAATATAATAAAATAAACTTAATTGGGAGGTTTGATAAGGGAAAAGTTCTGTGATTTAGGGATTAGAGGTGGGAAGTTTTTCCTCTTCTGTTCGGAAATTTCCAAGACCATGCTTAGTTGAATTTGTGTCTGCACTAAATAGGTTTTGAAATTGCTTCCAGATTGTGACCCAGGATTATCTTTTCTTTTCTTTTTCTTTTCTTTTCTTTTCTCTTTTTTCTTCCTACCTTCTCTCTTTCTTTCTCCTTTCCTTCCTTCTTCCTTTCTTTAATATCTTATTTATTTGAGAGAGAGCTCAGGTAGGCCGAGCAGCAGGCAGAAGGAAAAGTAGGCTTCCCAGTGAGCAGAGAGCCCAATTTCGTACTCCATCCAGCACCGCAGTATCATAACCAAAGCCAAAGCCAGTGCTTAAGTGACTGAGCCACCCAGGCTCCTGTGACCCAGGATAATTTTGACCCTTATCATAAAGCATCTGGAGATGATAATCCTTTGTATTGATTGGTTAGTCCACTTGTCATGGTAGGTGTAGATAGGAAAATCCTAAAATGACTCCCAATGATTCACATCCTATATAATTCATTCCCCTGTGTCTGTTATTCCTTCTAACCAAAAAACATGACAAAAGTGAAGGAATTATGCAAATGTCTAAAGGTCTCAAATCAATTGACTTTGTATTAATAAAAGGAGATATTAATCAAGGGAGATTATTTATGTTAATCAAAAGATGAGCCCTTTATTTATTTATTGTAAAGACTTTATTTATTTGAGAGAGAGAGCACAAGCAGGGAAGAAAGCAAGGAACAGGTTTCCTGTGAGTAGGGAGTCCAATGTGGGGCTCAATCCCAGGACCCTGAGATCATGACCTGAACAAAAGACCAGTCAATAATTGACTGAGTCACCCAGGCATCCCAAGGTGAGCCCTTTCGAAGAGAGGCTAGTAGTTCAAGACCCAAAGCAGAAGAGATTCTTCTGCTGGTTTCAAGAAGGAAGGAGCCATGAGTTCTGAGCTGTAAGGAAATGGGTATGCCAATAACTTGAGGGAACTTGAAGCTGACCTTTTCCCCATTCAAACCTCGGGTATAGAATGTAGCCTATACCACCTTGGTTTCAGCTCTGTGAAATTCTGAGAAGAGAACCCACTATGTCACTCCAGGACTCTTGACACAGGAACTGCACAATAATAAATGTGTGTTGCTTTAGCCACTAAATTTGTGGTGATTTTTTTATGTAGCATAGAAAATTAATATAGTGGTTTTTGTCCAATGACAGTGTTAAGATTTAAGACAATAAGCTGGGTATTTCACATAAAAAAAAAAAATTCCACTTCATCAAGCTTCCCAGGCCAAGGGAATTGGAATTACATTTCTTTCTAGAATACTCCACAAAGTCAAATCTGAAATAATTCACCTAGGGCAGCTGGGTGGCTCAGTTGGTTAAGCATCTGTCTTCAGCTCAAGTCATGTTTCCAGGGTCCAGGATCAAGTCCCGCATTGGGCTCCCTGCTCAGCAGGGAGTCTTCTTCCCCTTCTTCCCCCTGCTTGTGCTCTCTCTCCCTGACAAATAAATGAATACAATCTTAAAAAAAAAGATAATTCACCTAAAAGAGTCCTACAAGTTTATGCACAAGCCCTTTACAAAAGGGCTTTTCTGTGTGTAGAGTGCTATGAGAATCTATCTTCAGGTTCTTTCTTAACTCTGTTGAAGCATATTTACTTCAGATCTCATGTTTTCTCTCTGATTGCTCCTTTGGATTTTTACTTTGGATCTTTCCTTGTTTCAAGAAATCTTTTGTGCTATGTGTTTTCCAGGGTTCTCTCAGCAACATGGAAAACTCATTTATTGTCACTTCTAGCCCCATATTTATTCAGAAAATGAAGTCAGAATTCTGTAGATAATTCAACAAATGCACATTACAGCTGAAATTTCATGTGCTTTTCTTGCTGTCCCTCTTTACCTGCCACTTTCTTCTTGCCCTCTGGTTACAACATTCCCTGTCATGTAATGCTATCAGCAGCTCATCATAAAAATTATGATTTGTCTACTCCTTTGTATTTTGGGGCAGACATCTTAATGAGGATAAACTACCACAAATTGACACTTTTTGTAGGCTATTCATTTCGGGAATCTTAAATATTTATTATATATACCTATTCAATGGTGGCAACACAAGTGTCAGAAATGGTCTTTTAAAAAATGATAATAAATTTCCATGTGAAGTTAATATGTTTTAGTAGAAATAGAAACAATTTACATTTCATCATTTATTCACATAAATGGATAATTGGTTCCATTATATTCATTTACTGTAATAATATTTAAATACATATTTTGTTTAGAACCCTGAAATCTGAGTACTCTGGTTTGTCCTATAATTTGTCTTTGAGGTTATGTACCTACTTGGTAGACTTGTTATGATCTAAGCAGTAGAATTGAATAGAGATGAGAACACAGTCCCTGCGTTTCAGTCTTTTCTCTACTTTTACCTAGTAAAAAAATTTCTCTGTGCCTTAGACAACCTGTTTGTATAATAGAGATAATAGTCATATTCTTTTAAAGATATTATTAACTAAATTAGGTAACATGTATAAAATATGTTGACATCAGTTTTTACATATTGTGAGCACTCAATAAATATTATTAATTATTTAGTATTACCTATTATTCTTATTCTTCATAATATTACTATAACCTGTCTTGCTTTGTTATAATTACGCATCACAAGCACAGTTACAAGGAAGTTCACATTTCTTCTTTTTATGTAGTCAGAGAACTAATGGTGTTTACTTTTTCATTTACTTATTCAGTCTGTTGTTTTTGCAATTCCTTCAATTCCTGCAACCAGATGTAACCAAGTGATATACTACAGATCCCTCTAAAATCTGAGCACTTTGTAGAGTTAGCTTTGTTAAAGCAGCAAAAACTTTATATATTATGGGAGGTTATGTTCACTTGCATTAAAGGAACAAAGCATAGTCCCTATGAAATTGTGTATATATACATCTTCCCAGAGGAAAAATACTTCATTAGAAAACTTACAAAAATTAAGAAGGTCAAACGATTGAAGATGAATCGAACTAACACAGGAAAATGGTAGAATCAGAGAATTGTTTTATGTCTTTGCTTCAGTGTTCCTGTGCACATTTTCCCCATTGCTTTCTGAAGTTCAAAATGACAGAAACCAGTAGTCATTATGCATCATTAATTCTTGTGGCTTGAAAATCTGATTATAGTTTAGTCTGAAGGTAATATATTCAAACATGTACCTTTGTCATTTTTGTACATTTAAATTATTATGTGCATGTATTATTAGTCAAGATTCTACAAAGAAATAGAACTAATAGGATGTGCATTTCTAGATCCAGGTAGGGGGAGATTGACTTATTGTAAGAAATTGTCTCCTGAGATTATGGAGGCTGTTAGATCCCAAGATCTGCAGCCAGTCAGCAGCAGATGCTGGAGAGATAGTATAATTCCAGCCCAAAGGGCAATAGGCTCAAAATTCAGAAAGAGTCAATGTTTCTGTTCAAGTCCACAGGCAATTAAAAAAAAAATGACATTCCAGTTCAAGACAGTCAGGCAAGAAGTAACTCTTTTACTCATAAGAGTGTCAATCTTTGGGGCGCCTGGGTGGCTCAGTGGATTAAGCCGCTGCCTTCAGCTCAGGTCATGATCTCAGGGTCCTGGGATCGAGCCCCGCATCGGGCTCTCTGCTCCGCAGGGAGCCTGCTTCCCTTCCTCTCTCTCTGCCTGCCTCTCTGCCTACTTGTGATCTCTCTCTCTGTCAAATGAATAAATAAAATCTTAAAAAAAAAAAAAAAGAGTGTCAATCTTTTTTCTATCCAAGCTTTCAACTGATTGAAGAGGGTCAGTTCATATTAGGAAAGGCAGTCTGCTTTATTCAGTCTATGCATTCCAATGTTAATCTCATCTAGGAACACCCTCATAGACACCTGCAGAATAGTGTTTGACCAAATATCTGGACATCCTGTGGCCCAATCAAGATGACACATAAAATTAACCACCACAGTGCATATATGCAATAAAAGTGATATCAAATATCTTTTAGTTAGTAGAATTTAAGGAGACCTGAGACTAATCCTGCAATTGGAATTAATGGTTAAATTCCTTTTACATTTATTTTTCCTTTTTTTCATCTTTCTTTCTCTTCCTTTCTTCAACATAATTTGGTAAAACACCACTAAGCATACCTATATAGGTAGCACACAGTACAGTACTGTAAATTCTGTTGAATGCAATAAATATGAAAGGCCATGACTAAATGACTGGAATCTTAGAAGAGGAAGAATTTAACTGTCTGGATATACCAAAGTGTTTCCCGTGAATAGATGTCAAATAGATGCAATTCAAAAGATGGTTTTATGTTTGTAAATCATCTTGGATGCATGTAAAAGGTCATTAAAGACATAAGAAACAGGTAAAAGACATTATATAGTCTATTTAGGGAAACCAAATTACTCTGTATGACTGTGGTAAAGAGCTTTTTATTTTATGCAAAGGCATTTGATCTTAATCCTATATGCAAGTGGAGTGTTGAAGAAATTTAAAGTAAAGAAGTATCATAATTATGCATTTTAGAAACATCCCTTTGGCTGTGGTTTGGGGGAGAGGAGAATAAATTAGAAAGCTGGTTAGAATTAAAGGCATGTGAAACATGAAATTTCTCTAAAGGACGTGATGCAAGTTGAAGTAAGAAACTGAAGGCAAAGATGATAATAATGGCTAAGCCAAGATGACTACAATAGATGGGCATGGAAGCATATGGACTCAATATAAGCGTTCAAGAAAATGAATGAATCTCTGTCACATATGTTTCTGACTTGAGCCACCAAAATGATCATGGAGTCTTCTACCACAGTGAAAAATACAAGGGAGGAAGAGATTTTTAATAGGTTAAATTACTAGTGCAATGATGGATACTTGAATTAAATAAGTCAGCAGGTTGAAGATTTCCTGTAGAAAATTACCACAACATTTGTAATTGTGACTATTGTGATTATGTAATTGTGACTATGCTGAAGGACAGTATGAAATAACAAGGGAGAAAGGCAGAAGGCAGAGACCCAGGGAACACCAGCTGTTATGGAATGTTTGCCAATAGCAGCCCACCTAGAGTACTAAGAATGATAGTTAAAAACAGTGAAACATGCATAAAAACAACATTAAAAAAGTGATACAGACTAAAAGAAGAAAAGTGATAGATAGACATCTTGAAAACTTCAGGAAAGGAGTAGACTAAAATCATACCTTGAAAGTATTTTTGATGGCTATTTGTCATCCTGTAAAATGTTTGCATGAGTATTAAAGATGCTGCCAACAGGGGCACCTGGGTGTCACAATGGGTTGAGTGGCCAACTCTTGGTTTCGGCTCGGGTCATGGTCTCAGGGTCCTGGGATCAAGCCCCGGGGCAAGTCCTGCATGGATTCTGAACTCTGCGGAGTCTGCTTGAGATTCCCCCTCTCCCTTTGCCCCTCCAACTCTCCCCTCTTCTCTAACATAAACAAGTAAATCTTAAAAAAAAAAAAAGAGAGAGAGAGGTCATGACAACATTTAGAGAATCAAGAATGAGAGGTGAATAAGGAAGAATAAGAATTGTAGAATCTTCACTAAGTTGGGAATGAATGAGTTAAAGTTAAGGAGTTACATAAAATTAGGGGAGTGTTCATTAAAGATGGAAGGAAGATCAACGGAATCTATTCTCAGTCTCTTTTTCCTCTTCTCTGTTAACAGTGGGCTTCATGAATCCCTCCTCTGGTTAAATCTATCTCTAGACTCTCCAGTGTTAGTTTTTCATATTTCCTGGCAGATTTAAATTATTTTACTCAACACTTGGTAATATATTTGTACCAATGCTCTGTCTTGTAACAGTGAACAAATCTTGATACAAACTATGTTGTGACCATAGATTCACTTTTTTAGTAGTAGTGATATTTAATTAATTTAAACATTTTTGTAAATAGAAAAAAAAAGACAAAATACCCAAACGAAATTTAAGGTTTTTGGCTATCCGTGACTGGTTGATCATTGGTAATTGTGTTACCTGACATCATTCCAACTTGATATAGCAGATGTATCTTGAATCTCTAGAGAGTCAGAAAAGGGAAATTAAACCAGTGCTAGTTTTTCTTTTTATTACTTGAGACATATTGGAAATGGGTCTGTTTTCCTTGCTTCTAAACAGCTACAGCCACCTTCAGTTTGTTAACTACATTTTGGAATGGTTTCACTGATTTTATCTTATGCACTTACCCCTCTATGCATCCTTTCTTGACTGCTAGTGTGTTTAAAGTCATTTTCCAAAAGAATGTTTAGTTTGTAAAGCATGGCTTGCAAAAAAAATACCAAAGTGAACTAACCAGAGTTCTAAAATGAAAAGAGGGAAGTATTTTCACTCCAATAGCCACTTTTGCCTTTATAGTGACTTTTTTCCCCTCTCTATAATAGGCACAGTTAAATGAAGTTTCTGGCTTTTTCCTTCATGGTATCTTTCCCCATTACAGAAGTAATTTGTACATAGGTATTAAAAATGTAGGGGCGCCTGGGTGGCTCAGTCCCTTAAATGTCTGCCTTGGGCTCTGAACCTGATGTGTGGGATCCAACCACCCATCAGGCTCCCTCCTCAGTGGGAAGTATACTTCTCCCTCTCCCTTTGCTTGTGCGCATGCTCTCTCTCTCTCTCTCTCTCACTCTCTCTGTCAAATAAATTTTTAAAATCTTAAAAAATCTTAAATTTAAAAAATCTTAAAATATTAAAATCAAATTTAAAAAATCTTAAAAAATGAAACAAGATGGGATTGGGAGGGAGAAAAACCATAAATGGCTCTTAATCTCACAAAACAAACTGGGGGTTGCTGGGGGGAGGTGGGGTTGGGAGAGGGGGAGGGGGTTATGGACATTGGGGAGGGTATGTGCTATCGTGAGTGCTGTGAAGGGTATAAACCTGGTGATTCACAGACCTGTATCCCTGGGGATAAAAATACATTATATGTTTATTAAAAAAAAAAAAAAAAGAAAAGATGAATACCCAACTTTTGTAGCCACATGGACAGGACTGGAAGTGATTATGCTGAGTGAAATAAGTCAAGCAGAGAGAGTCAAGTATCATATGGTTTCACTTATTTGTGGAGCATAACAAATGACATGGAGGACATTGAGAGATGGAGAGGAGAAGGAAGTTGAGGGAAATTGGAAGGGGAGGCGAACCATAAGAGACTATGGACTCTGAAAAACAACCTGAGGGTTTTGAAGGGGCGGGGTGGGAGGTTGGGGGAACCAGGTGGTGGGTAGTAGGGAGGGCACATATTGCATGGAGCACTGGGTGTTGTGCAAAAACAATGAATACCATTTTGCTGAAAAAATAAATAAATAAATTTAAAAAAGAAAAAAGATAAAAAAAAATCTTAAAAAAATACAGTGGCTATTGACATATGTATACCAATTAGATCCTTCCTTCTTAGGCCACAGTTAGAGAGACATAAGCTTCCAGCTTTATACTGTCCACCACTCTAGACTCCAGGAGTGGGAATATTTGAAATTTGGGGAAAGAAATTGTCTATTTCTGTGGGATCTTGGCATGGGGTGTGAACTTAGCAAGTTTGGTGATGATTTGTTATTGTCATACTCTTTTGTTCTGATATACTCGTCTGGATTACATCATTTTGCCATTCTGATTGCTTTAGTTTAGAACTTTGGTTGCTAAGATACTGTTGCATAAAGCAATGTATCTTTTAACCTATATTTACTACCCGGAATTTTCATTTAAAAAATCCAGCTACTTATGTGCACAGTAGTTCAGTGTATAGTGTATGAAAGAATAAGGCGTAATTTAGAAGAAAGGATATATGCTATTATTCTGTAAGGAACAAAAAGTATTTCTAACAAATTCATTTCATCAGGGGACTTGGGAGTCTCATCAACTTACATCTGTTGCTAAATACAGCAGACAAGCTTTCTCCACAGTATATTCAGAAGACAATGGAGAAAAGGATGTTCTTACATCTGTGGTTCTGTATTTGGTTTTGTTTGTTTGTTTTTTAGTGTAGTTAAGATATTGGACTCAAATAACAAATCATCAGAGGCAACTTTAATGTCAAGGTATTAAAGTTTATCCCTGCATATTTCATTAAAAGAAAACAGAAATAGATATCACTTAAACATATTTAAAATGAAAACCACTGGTAAACCATTATAAAAATAAATAATAGACTCTCACAGTGTGTTTAAAATTTTAGTAGTAAAATTATTTCTTGTGAAAATACATATAAATCATATCTTAGCTAAAAACAAGTTTCATTCTGTCATCTTATTAAGAGGAATAGCTATAGGAAAAGTCTGAAGGGTACTAACTGGCTCTCATTTTCTTAGAAAAGATACCATTTTAATGTCATATAGTCAATTAAAAATTTAATTATGGAGTAGTTAAAAGAATAACCAATGCAAAAAAAAAAACTTGATAAGGAATTAGAAGAGAACTGCTAAAATTGTGCATGAACCACATTTAATTTTGAATTTGGTTTACTAATAAAGACAAAGAAAAAAAATCTTTAAACTTCATTCTAGCTGACACATTGGTGTTTATAATAAACATGGACCAAAGCTAGGGTAAATAAAATAGAAAACATATACTGCTAACAGAATTCTTAATATTTATGTTACTATAAAGTAATTAAAAACACTCATATTCACTTTATTTTGAAATAGCAGTTACAAGCTGTGGTGAAAATAACATTGTAATATACTATAGTGCCCTTATTATTTATAAAAATCATATGTAATTTTTAATGGGAAAGACATAATGTTTATATTGAAATATATGTTTCAGCATCAAGAATTACTTTATCTAAATAAAAGTAACTATATGAAAATATGAGCTACACTTAAAAAGAAAAATCAGCCACTTAATTGTGAAATAGCTAACAGGATATTTTGAACATAATGTATTACATTTGAAAGAATAATTTACCCAAATGATTTATGTAGGTGCTGCAGAATTTATGATTATGTTATTATTTATCAGAGAAATATGATGGGTTTTCTTTACCTGAATCCAATGACATGGAAGTTTTTCCCATCTTTCTTACAAATATGATTAATGAGTAATTTATAACCTAGAGCAATAACATGCACATATTGTTTGCTATTGTAAAAAGTAAATATAAAGTCCTCTAAATATGCTTTCCAGAGATTTTTTTTTCTCCTTTTATGTATCTAGTCTTCTAGAAAAATAGGAAGAAAAATTAAAGCTTTTGGACTAAAATTGTAAATCCATATCATAAAGTAAATAGAATTGTTTTGTTTTTCTAAATTAAAAATATATTACCCATGTTTACAAACTCTTTTGAAAGTAAATCTGTCCTGTTCAAAACAGTCATTAGTCAATTAGACTCCCTTCCTTGTCAAATTAATATTAATGTGATTTTCATTCTTAATTCTCATTTATACTCTAACCTCATCCCCCATAGGAAGTGTCTAAACATTTGAATATCTAGTCATACTCTATAATTATAGAATGTAAAATTGGAAATCCATATGATACTCCTTCTAGCAGTTAAAAAATAAAATTTTTATAGGCTGCATTCTGTTACATGCAAAGGAACTAAATTGTTTCCCCAACTGGAACAAACATTTAACTAACCTAAATGACATCCATTTTGAAGACTATTCATATATACAGCATTTTAGTACACTATATTGAATTTTTTTATCTCAGTTTTTTATTTGTATTCAGGTATTAATGGTCCTGATTAAATATCCCCACAAATTTCTCTGCCCTAGGATCTTATTTTGCTACTAAAACTGATTATTAGTTAAGGTACTAGGTAAAAATGTTTCTCACTTTTCTTGCAATCCTTAAAGTACAATATAGAGATCTGGGTTCATTGTCTGGATTTTGAGGAAGCAATTTTAAGAGATATTTCTAGAATGATAAGCCTAATTTGGTGGGAGATGTGTTGGCTGCAAGCTTTTAAGATAACCCAAGATACTGTATGCAAGGTTATCTTTTAATGGTCTTGTTACTGACCTAATGTGGAGACAAATCATAATTACAAAATATCATTTTTTCCTTAAGAAAGAAAGCTTGAGAGATTAAGGGGGAAGAAACATAGTATTCCAATTCTTCTCCATTGTGTTTTGTTACTTTATTACTAGGCTTGAACAATTTTCCCAGTCTGTAATTTTAATGTCTAATGAATATGTTATAAATAACTATTCCTTCACTCTCCAGGTGCTTAATTATCAGACAGCATAGGAATCTTTTGTACTACTATTTTCCTTTTATATTTTATAATGATATTAGCTTGCCAGGACAATTATTTTAGTTATTGTCCTCAAAATATATGTAACTCATTTTAACATAAAATTAGTTCTTCCTCACAATTGCCTGCCTCCCCAGCACAATGTCTTTAGCAATTTAGCACTGGTGAACTCTACCGGCATTTAAATTATGATTCATGATACTTGCATTCTAAGTTAGGATTTTGTCTGTCTGCCTGCCAAGGTATGCCCTTACTATTGAACTCAGGTGGATATCCTTGCCCTAAGGCACTTCAATGCACCCAGTTTTATTAAAATACAGTCTATGTAGCAGTCCAGATCTCTGAAATAACTCTCATGTATCATTCCCACAGAATGTTGACATGTTTTCACTGCTTTCCATGGTCATTGTTCCTCTGCAATGGTTTATGTGGACTTCTCAGAGTAGAAAGAAAAAGACTGCAGAATTTGGTTTAACAATTTAACATAAAAAAAACTTTTCATGACAAATAAATATATTTTTTAAGTAAATGAGTTTTTAAAAATGCAATGACATTGATTCCTGTGATTGTAAACTTAAAAACAAAAACCAAAAAACATCTAGTTGCCAGGAACTGGGATAGTCACTGTAACTTGTGAGCAGATCACTTGAACTTGAAGTCTCTAACCCTCAAATCTAAATTTGTAGAACTGGGATAATATGAAAAATAAAAGGGAAATAAAAATGATAAACATATATGGCTGGATAGTATGTATTACATAATGAGTAGTTATTAATGTAGGCTTTTTAGAGTAACACTTAAGAAAACAGACTTTATAACCAGATTGTTTGGATTTACTTATATTCTCTGGTTATAAGAACTTAGACAAAATACTTTATAAAATGAAAATATAGTATCTTCTGTCCCATGGGGTTGTTATGAGGTTTCAAAGAGTTATTATATATAGAATAAACAACATAGTATATGGGTCATATGCAGTAAGTAATCACTAAATACAGCTAACAAAGATCATTTTGCTGTTTTAGAATTACAAAAAGTGTGTGTAAAAAAATTAGGAGCACAGAAAGTCTTGACTTTATTAAGTTATTCTTGTGATTATACTAAATATTAGCACTATGAAATACAAAATACAAAAAGGAATAAAGAATAAATTTCCATAAATGCAAAAAATAGAGAAACGTATTTAAGCAGTTGTGAAAATTTACAATAATAAGGAATTTCTACTTCTGTGTCTTACCATATGTTCTACTCTTACATAACCTCATTGCATGAGTTAATATTTTGAGCTTGTAAATATCTTATTTTGTTTACAATCAGAGTCATTAGCAGCATAAAGACTACACAGCAATTTTAGAGATGTTACTTTGTATTTGAGAAATATTTGTATATATAGGGCCTCTGTAAAGTTTGTATACCTTGAAGACATGATATTTCTATGACAAATTTAACTACTATGTATTTCAATGTTAATAAATTGTTGTTAATTATTTTTAGGAAACTGATGCAATATCTGGGGTTTCTAAGCTCCAGAATTCCTCTATTTCATTGTTTTCTGTAACTCTTCCAATGTTACAATTAAGTAATGGAGAACTAAGGAAAAAGAAATCTTTTTCCTTTTAAAATGTACTTTTTAAAAAAGTCGAGTAAATTGCTGAATCCCAATTACTTTCCTATTCCAACCTCATGCAACTGATATCATGGAAGCCTTGTAATATCCTACTTGACTTCCCTCCCTCAAATCTGTACCTGAGAGGCATCTCTCTTGTATTATACCCTAGTCTTGTATCAAACCCTAGTCTTGCTTTACCTTCCAAAACAGGGCTGACTAAGAGGAATTCACCATCAGTCAAAACTTCATCACTCCAGCCAGTATTGGTTGAGGAAGTAGTGTTAAAAATAAGAAAGGTCTTTTGATTACCATATTCTTTGTGCTAGATTGATTTCTTTATATTAGGGTTCACATATTTGCTCCTAGCCTTATCCTAGTGATAATATTCAGGAAATGGAACCAATAATGTTACATTATTAAATTTCTGATGCAAACAGGAATTCTCTTCCCATTGGAGGTTGAACTAGAGAGAAAATAACATGTGTGTATATAATTTCTTAGCAAATATTATGATACTGTTGTATTTATTGTAAGGAAACACTTACCAGGAGTGTATCTGGGATACATTTATTGGCTAGTTCCCTATGCTGGTTTAGTCAGTGTTAGCACATTGATAACACTAACTTAAAAAGGAAAGAAAAATCAGGGGAACCTCGCTGGCATGGTTGGATGAGGATCTGACTCTTGGTTTCGGCTCAGTTCCTCCTCTCAGATCCTGAGATCCAGCCCTGTATACCCTTCCACACTCAGCATGGAGTCTGCTAAGGATTCTCCCTCACTCTGCCACTCTCCTCCCTTCATCTCCATCCTCTAAATAAATAAATAAATAATTCTAAAGAAGAGATAAAAATCACTGCACAGAAAGATGTTGACTATTTATACAATATATATGTGTGTGTATATTATAAATAAAGGTAAAACAACATAAAATCACTGTGCATGGGAAGATATTTACAAATTCATATATACATATTTGTATATGTACATATATGTATATATGTATATATAGATGATTTTAAAAGCACTTTTCATACATTTTAAATATAAAAAAAATTTGCAGTATTGAAAAACCCAGTTTTGTTTCAGAGTTGCAATATTGTTATTTTCTTATTTTCTTACAGCATCTATCATAAATAATGTCTGAGTATCAGTGAACTTTCATGAAGTTTGACTGAACTGAATAGATTGTGGACATTAAATTTCTATTTAACATGTTCCATTGTTTTAGAATTACCCCACATTAACATGTCCCATTATAACTGGCCTGCCCTGGTGACTATTATATACATGTTTGCAATCCAACTGTTCAAGAAGTGAAAGCGCTTTCAAAATCTATATCTATGTGTTATTTCCTTGAACTTTCTTCTTAAGCTTCCATAATGTCCCTATTCAACCCAGTATGTTGTCTCTGAAAATAAACCTGAGGGGTGTCTGGGTGGCATTTGGTTAAGCATCTGCCTTTAGCTCAGGTCATAATCTCAGTGTCCTGGGATGGAGGACCACATCAGGCTCCCTGCTCAGCGGGAAACCTGCCTCTCCCTCTCCTTGCCTGCTCATGCTCTCTCTCCCCCTATTTCGCCCTCTCTAATAAATAAATAAAATCTTTTTTAAAAAAGTAAGCAAATGATTGGCTTGTGTAAAACTGGAATCTATCACTAACAGTGCTGACCTATAGCTAATCTCTTCATAAAGTGAAATTATGGGCTTATTGTTAAGAATAAAAAAAGGGGTTCAATAATCAGACTATTTCTACTTAGAAAAAAATTAAAAGCTACTTGAGTATGATTAAATTGATTGAATGACTAAAATTACTTTGAATTACTTCCACAAAATTATATCCACAAAATAGGTATGGAATAAGGCAGCCTGATAAAATGTTAGATTACAGTGCAAAAGAGAACTAAGTTACCATCTACCACAACCACAGAATCTGCTCATTCGTTGTAAGGATTTGAGTGTGTGTGTGTGTGTGTGTATAATTCTATTGATCACATGTCCTTTAATTTTGATCCTGAAGTACCATGTATTACCACTCTTTTTTCTATGTGACTCAAAGTATGATGGCATAAAAAGTGATTCTGGGAATACTATCGCTCTTTAACATCCTTTGTATTATGTACTTAAATTGTATTTTAATACATAATACATGATTAAATACAGTAGATTTTCATGAAGGTAATAATTCACTACTCTCTGAATTGATTCTTTCTGTTGAGCTCATGATAATGTATCTCTTATTGTAGTCTACAGGGAAGGAAAGTTTTTCCTCTGTCTAGCTTTGATTATTTCTCAAGAAATAATTCTGTTTTTTTTTTTAATATGAAGTGTTCCTTCAGTAGCCACAATTCAAATGGCTAACATGATGTAAAAGGCACAAAGTCTAATAAAAATCAGGATGCAGTGCTATAACCTTAGCCCCACTCTCTTGTCTACATATCTATATTATCACAGGTAGTCATCTCTTTGGTTATTTCAACAATGGAACCTCTGCCGAGCTATAAATGAGGTCTGCCTTTAACTTCCTTTATACAGATTACCAAATTGTTGAAACATTTTACTAACCCTTTGTCTGTATCTGGAAAGTCTTTAGTTTTAAGAAAAACACAGATTGATATAGCTTTTCTTATTAAAATGTTCTCACTTTCACATTTTTTTGGAGTAAATGATTGCTGTCTTTTTATTGTTTTGCCTGAAATAACTGAAAACAAATCAGATTTACTGCTGGGTGATTAACCAATAAATAGCTAACCTTGGTGATAAAATAATCCTGACATTATATCTCATTACAGTATAATGCAATACACTATGATGTAATATAACTACAATATAATGTAATATGATAATTATATTCTGTTCCACAAGATTTATATAGTGTCTGCCTTGTTCCAGACATTGCTATGGGTGGCAAGAATAGAAAAAAAGTTTTGAAACCATATGGACTATTTGGTCTGTTATATTGCTTACTGTCTTTATGGATTTGGATAATTATCCTAACTTCTCAAAACCTCAGTCTTTTTCATATATAAAATGAACTAATAATACCAACTTGATAGTGTGTGTGTGTGTGTGTGTGTGTGTAAAACAAGCAAATCTCTTATCCATAGCCTGAAAGCCCTCCATGGAGATTGGCTGATAATAATCACAGCAGTTTGGAAAAACTTGTTAAAGGTAGAGTCCATGTTCAGTTATTATCACAAAAGAAGCAGGTGTAACAATAAGAGTAAGAGTAAAAATGCAAAATATTGGAGTAACACAGAAAGGAAAGAGGTTGAGAAATTCTTAACTGAGGAGATGCTGCTTAATTAGATTTTGAGGGAGGAAAGGAGTTTCACAGAGAGATTTAAAAAAGCGAAACAAATTATTTCATACTGATGAAATGTGGTTAGAAGACAAGGAGGGGCAATGCAGCATGGAATGGGGTGGTAGGAGCCATCAGATTCAGAATGATGGGAAGGTAAAGTGTGAGGGAGTCAAATATACTCCACAAAGGGGGATGTAAAGATTGTTCCTTTTTTTTTTTTTTCTTCACAGATAGATGATCTTTCCTGATAGCTCTGAGGAAAATTTGCATTTTGCATACTCTTTAAAAGCTCATTATTTATCCAAGCATCATTTATTGATGCCAGACAATAAGTATTGGGTATAATAATATATATAATATATGTTATATATCATATATGACTGTAATGATTCATTATTCTTAGGTCAAATGGGAGAAAAGGGTATATCTATAATTAAAGCACACTGCAGTAAGTGTTCTAGTAGAGTTACATACAAGATGCTCTGGAGGAGAATTTCACATCTGCCTATCATAAAGTCCTCATTACCAGGTTAATCCTCTGACCATGACAAACTATAGAATCTGGATATAGTGTTTTTTATTCAGACTGAAATCATAAGGGGAAAAAGTCAAGAATTTAGCAGTCAGTAAATATTTCAGAGAGAAAGGAAATGTGTTAAGGTGAGCTAAATTTTTCTATAGACTCCCTGTCAAGGGAAAGAGAGACAGAAAGGCAGTAAGAACCCCAAGTTTGTTGCATCTCACTGATCTAAATAGGAAAAAAAAATATATTGGATTTAAGGCTACCAAAACAATCAAGACTGGCGGAGTTAATAATCTAAATCCAGTGCTACATATTTAGGGTAAGACTCCAAGAAAGACCAAAAGCAGCCATCAGGGGGTTTAGGAGCTAACCAAAGATTTCAGCAATCTCCCAGTGTTGGGAGAAAAATGGGAATACGTGGTATGTAAAGAAAGAGGGTGTCTGGTAAAGCCCCCAAACTTTCAGCTGAGACTTTTTTATTCCTAGTCTTAAATAATGATATTTAATTTTAGCCTTTTTCTACTGTTGCCAGTATGCCAATGATTTCCAAAGCAGTAGCTGAAGAATTAAATATTTTTGTTGAGTCCAGATGTGTATTTGCAACTGACACTTGCTATCTCCATCTAGGTATTTATAGACCCATCAGGTATACCGAGTTCAACCATTAAGTATATTCTCTTTTCCTCACCTTCACAAATGCCCTCTCCTAGATTACTCATTTCAGGTAATGTAACTGTACCCAAACCCAAAAGATAATCCTATGATATCTGATTTCTTTTCTTCACTCTCTAGAAGGAATTTTACCCTAGACCCTGTAAATCAATGTCTAAAATGCTTCTAAAAATCCATTGTCATTCTAATTCGACTTGTCTTCATGCAGTTGTTACCATCTCTTGTTCACAAAATTTCAGTGGCCTCCTAATGGCATCCTTTCTTCCAATCCTCCTTCCTCTCCAATATCCACAGTAATTATGATAATCTGTCATAATGTGTCATTTCTTTTGTGACTAATCATAGCCCAGATGATTTCATTACCATTCATTATCTGGTTTCATTTATTATAACTTCTCCCACAGGACCTGTGGCCCTAAACGCCCTATGCATCGAGGTATCTTTACTAATGCTTTTCCCTTTGCTTAGAACACACTTCTATGCTTTCTTCACCTGACAAATTGCTGGTGATCCTTCAAACCCCAGTGCATATATTCTTCCTTCTAGGAAATCTTAACAATCTCACTCTTTCCACTAAGATATTAATGTATGTTTTCCCCTATGATTCTATATCTACTTCAGTCACAGTGTTAGGTTTTGCACTTATATTGTATTGTATAGTTAATTGCTTATAAACCTGTCTCCTTTTTCATGTGGTGTCTGCATTAGGCTAGGCTCATACTAATTGCTTTGTTTCTTCACAATTTAGCATAGGACTCCTGGGATAAAAATAGAGGTATATTGAATGATACTTTCTGGCCCAAAACCTTTTTTGTCTGAGTACAGCCCAAATATAGAAAAAAGCATGCCGGAAAAAAATATAATTCATTTTTTAAAAATTATTTTTATTAACATATATGTATTATTTGCTCCAGGGGTACAGATCTGTGATTCATCAGGCTTACACATTTCACAGCACATGACGTAGCTCATACCCTCCCTAATATCCATAACCCAATCATCCTATTCCTACCTCCCTACCCCCAGCAACACACAGTTTGTTTTGTGAGATTAAGAGTATCTTATGGTTTGTCTCCCTCCTGATCCCATCTTGTTTCATTTATCCCTTCCCTACGCCTGATGACCCCCCCTGCCCTTCCTCTAATTCCTCATGTCAGAGAGATCATATAATTGCCTTTCTCTGATTGACTTATTTCACTCAGCATAACAACCTCTAGTTCCATCCACATCATTGCAAATGGCAAGACATCATTTTGATGGCTGCATAGTATTCCATTCTATATATATATCTCACCTCTTCTTTATCCATGCTATTGTGGACATTGCTGTTATAAACATTCAGGTGCATGTGCCCCTTCGGATCACTACATTTGTATCTTTAGGGTAAATACCCAGTAGTGCAATTGTTGGATTGTAGGGTAGCTATATTTTCAATTTTTCAAGGAATCTCCATGCTTTTTCCAGAGTGGTTGCACCAGTTTGTATTCCCAACAGTGTAGGAGGGTTCCCCTTTTTCTGCATCCTCACCAACATCTGTCATTTCCTGACTTGTTAATTTTAGCCATTCTAACTGATGTGTGGTAGTATCTCACTGGGGTTTTGATTTGTATTTCCCTGATGCAGAGTGATGTAGTGCACTTTTTCATGTATCTGTTGGCCATATGATGTCTTCTTTGCAGAAATGTCTATTCATGTCTTCTACCCATTTCTTGATTGGATTATTTGTTCTTTGGGTGTTGAATTTGATAAGTTCTTTATAGATTTTGGATATTAGCCTTTATCTGATATGTTATTTGCAAATATCTTCTCCCATTCTGTCTGTTGTCTTTTCGTTTTGTTGACTGTTTCCTTTGTTGTGCAAAGGCTTTTGATCTTGATCAAGTCCCAATAGTTCATTTTTGCCCTTGCTTCCCTTGCCTTTGGCAATGTTTCCAGGAAGAAGTTGCTGTGGCTGAGGTCAAAGAGGTTGCTGCCTGTGTTCTCCTCAATATTTTGATGGATTCCTGTCTCAGATTGAGGTCTTTCATCATTTTGTGTCTATTTTTGTATGTGGTGTAAGGAAATGGCCCAGTTACATTCTTCTGCATGTGGCTGTCCAATTTTCCCAACACTAGCTGTTGAAGAGACTGTCTTTTTTCCATTGGACATTCTTTCTTACTCTGTCAAGAACAGTTGCCATGGAGTTGAGGGTCTATTTCTGGGCTCTCTATTCTGTTCCACTGATGTATGTGTCTGTTGTTGTTCCAATACCATACTGTCTTGAAGATTACTGCTTTGTAATAGAGCTTGAAGTCTGGAATTGTGATGCCACCAACTTTGGCTTTCTTTTTCAATATTCCTTTGGCTATTCGAGGTCTTTTCTGGTTCCATATAAATTTTAGGATTATTTGTTCCATTTCTTTGAAAAAAAGGATGGTATTTTGATAGGGATTGCATTAAATGTGTAGATTGCTTTAGGTAGCATAGACTTTAACACAATATTTGTCCTTCCAATCCATGAGCATGGATTTTTTTTTCCATTTCTTTGTGTCTTCCTCAATTTCTTTCATGAGTACTTTACAGTTTTCTGAGTACAGATTCTTTGCCTCTTTGGTTAGGTTTGTTCATAGGTTTATTCATATGCTGTACTCACAGGTATCTTATGGTTTTGGGTGCAATTGTAAATGGGATTGACTCCTTAATTTCTCTTTCTTCTGTCTTGCTGTATGTGTATAGAAATGGGAGAGATTTTTGTGCATTGATTTTATATCCTGACACTTTACTAAATTCATGTATGAGTTCTAGCAGTTTGGGAGTGGAATCTTTTAAGTTTTCCACATAAATATCATATTATCTGCAAATACAATTTGACTTCTTTGCCGGTTTGGAAGCCTTTTATTTCTTTTTGTTGTCCGATTGGCAAGGTTAGGATTTCTAGTACTATGTTAAATAGCAGTGGTGATAATAGACATCCCTGCTGTTTTCCTGATTTTAGGGGAAAAGCTTTCAGTTTTTCCCTAATGAGAATGATATTCACTGTGATTTTTCATAGATGGCTTTGATGGTATTGAGGTATGTACCCTCTATCACTACACTTTGAAGAGTTTTGATCAAATAAGGATGCTGTACTTTATCAAATGCTTTTTTAGCATCTATTGAGAGTATCCTATTGTTCTTGTTCTTTCTTTTATTAATGTATTTATCACCTTGATTGATTTGTGTATGTTGAACAAACCTTGTAGCCAAGGAATAAATCCATCTTGGCTGTGGTGAATAATCCTTTTAATATACTGTTGGATTCTATTGGCTAGTATTTTGGTGAGAATTTTTTCATCCAAGTTCATCAAAGATATTGGTCTGTAATTCTCCTTTTTGATGGGGTCTTTGCCTGGTTTTGGGATCAAGGTAATGCTGACCTCATAAAGTGAGTTTGGAAGTTTTCCTTTCTTTTCTATTTTTCGGAACAGTTTCAGGAGAACAGGTATTAATTCTTTAAATGTTTGGTTGAATTCCCCTGGGAAGCTGTCTGGCCGTGGGCTCTTGTTTGTTGGGAGATTTTTAATGACTGCTTCAATCTCCTTATTGTTATTGTTCTATTCAGGTTTTCTATTCTTCCTGGTTTAGTTTTGGTAGTTTATATGCCTCTATGAATGCATTTATTTCTTCCAAATTATCAAATTTGCTGGTGTATAGTTGCTTATAATATGTTTGTATAATTGTTTGTGTTTCTTTGGTGTTGGTTGGGAGCTCCCCTCTTTCATTCATGATTTTATTTATTTGGGTCCTTTCTCTTTTCTTTTGGATATGTCTGGCCAGGGTTTATCAATCTTATAAATTCTTTCAAAGAAGCAGTTCCCAATTTCACTGTTCTACTGTTTTTTGTTTGTTTGTTTGTTTGTTTGTGGTTTTTTATTTGTTTGTTTCTATTTCATTGATTTCTGCTCTGATCTTTATTATTTCTCTTCTCCTGCTGGGTTTAGCTTTCTTTGCTGTTCTTTCTCCAACTACTTTAGGTGTAGGGATTGGTTGTGTACTTGAGACCTTTCTTGTTTCTTGAGAAAAGCTTATATTACTATATACTTTCCTCTCAGGGCTGCCTTTGCTGCATTCCAAAGATTTTGAACAGTTGTGTTTTCATTTTAATTTGTTTCCATGAATTTTTTGAATCCTTCTTTAATTTCCTGGTTGACCCATTCATTCTTTAGTAGGATGCTCTTTAACCTCCATGTATTTGAGTTCTTTCCAAATTTCCTCTTGTGATTGAGTTTTAGCTTCAGAGCATTTTGGTCTGAAAATATGCAGAGAATGATCCCAATCTTTTGGTACTAGTTGAGACCTGATTTGTGACCCAGGATGTGATCTATTCTGGAGAATGTACCATGTACATTAGAGAAAAGTGTGTATTCTGTTGCTTTGCGATGAAATGTTCTGAATATATCTGGTATGTCCATCTGATCCGGTATGTCATTCCAAGCCTTTATTTCCTTATTCATCTATTGCTTAAATTTTCTCTCCATTTCAGTGAGGGGGTGTTAACTCCCCTACTATTATTGTATTATTGTCAGTGTGTTTCTTTGATTTTGTTATTAATTCATTTATATAATTGGTTGCTCCCATGTTAGGGGTGTCGATATTTAAAATTGCTAGATCTTCTTGTTGGACAGAACCTTTAAATATGATATAGTGTCCTTCCTCATCTCTTATTATGGTCTTTGGCTTAAAATCTAATTGATCTGATATAAGGATTGCCAAACAAACTTTCTTTTGATGTCCGTTAGCACGGTAAATTTTTTCCCACCCCCTCACTTAGAATCTGGAGGTGACTTTTGGTCTAAAATGAGTTTGTTGCAGACAACATATTGATGAGTCTTGTTTGTTGTTGTTGTTGTTGTTGTTGTTGTTGTTGTTGTTGTTGTTTAATCTATTCTGCTATCCTATGTCTTTTGATTGGGGCATTTAGCTCATTTACATTCAGGGTCACTATGGAAAGATATGAATTTAGTGCTACTGTATTGCCTGTAAGGTGACTATTACTGTATATTGTCTCTGTTCTTTTGTGGTCAGTGTTACCTTTAGGCTCTCTCTTTGCTTAGAGGACCCGTTTCAATATTTCCCATAGGGCTGGTTTGGTGTTTTCAGATTCTTTTAATTTTTGTTTGTCATAGAACTTTTTCTCTCTCCTTCTATTTTCAATGACAGCCTAGCTTATATAGAATTCTTGGCTGCATATTTTTCTCATTTAGTGCTCTGGATATATCATGCCAGTCCTTCCTATCCTGCTAAGTCTCTGTGGATAGGTCTGCTGTCAATCTAATATTTCTACCATTGTATGTTACAGACCTCTTGTTCCAAGCTACTTCCAGGATTTTCTCTTTGTCACTAAGACTTGTAAGTTTTACTATTAGGTGATGGGGTGAGACCTATTTTTATTGATTTTAAGGGGTGTTCTCTGTGTCTCCTGGATTTTTTTTTAAAGATTTTATTTATTTATTTGACAGAGAGAGATTACAAGTAGGCAGAGAGGCAGGCAGAGAGAGAGGAAGGGACGCAGGCCCCCTGCTGAGCAGAGAGCCTGATGCGGGACTCGATCCCAGGACCCTGAGATCATGACCTGAGCCGAAGGTAGTGGCTTAACCCACTGAGCCACCCAGGCACCCCGCCTCCTGGATTTTGATGCTTGTTTCCATTGGCATATTAGGGAAATTCTCTACTATAATTTCCTCTGATATACCTTCTGCCCCCTCTCTTTCTTCTTTTTCTCACATCCCAATTATTCTAATATTGCTTTATCTTATGGTGTCACTTATCTCTCAAATTCTCCCCTCACAGTCCAGTAATTTTTTGTCTTTCTTTTGTTCAGCTTTTTTATTCTCTTTCATTTGGTCTTCTATATCACTAATTCTCTCTTCTGCCTCATTTATCCTAACAGTAAGAGCCTCCATTTTTATTGTACCTCATTAATAGCTTTTTTGATTTCAACTTGGTCAGATTTTAGTTTTTTTTATTTCTCCAGAAAGGGCTCTTATTTCTCCATATAGGGATTCTCTAATATTGTCCATGCTTTTTTTGAGCCCAGCTAGCACCTTTACAATTGTCATTCTGAACTCTAGTTCTGACATATTATCAATGTCCATATTGATTAGGTCCCTAGCCATCAGTACTGCCTCTTGTTCTTTTTATTGTTTTGTTTTGTTTTGTTTTGTTTTGTTTTTTAGTTTTTCTGCCTTGTCATTTTTTCCAGATAAGAATATATGATTGAGAGAACAAAATACTAAAAGGGCGGCAAAGACCCCAGAAAAATATACAGTAACCAAATCAGAAGAGACCTAAAACCAGGTGGAGACGAAAGGAAGAAGAAAAATTTTTAAAAATTAGTATATATATATATTAGACTGGTGAATAAAACAGAGCCACCCACTTGATTTTGGGTGTATACTGGTCTCTTAGAACAAACTAACTCCCAAAATTTTAAAGAAAGGAAAAATTATATATATATATATATAAAGGTAAACATGATGAAGGGATGGAATATGATTATAAAGATATATATGAAAAATATTCTAAAAAAGGAATTGATAAGATAAGTTGTTTGGAAAGTGAAAAAAATAAGAGAAGAGTATGTCATCAGGCTGGAGCAAGATTTAGGATATATTTTGGTATGCTAAAAGAAATTGTATCCCAAAATTTAAAAAAAAAATCCTATATGCATACAAAAAATAATGTTAAATACAATGAAAAGATAAAATATGACTTTAACAATGAAAATTAAAAAATTTTTAAAACAGATATTGATAAGATAAAATATTTAAGAAATGTTAAAAGAGGAAAAGTTAAAAAATTGAATAAGAAAAAAGAAAATTAGAAAAAAATCAACTTTGCAACACTAAAGGATCATGGGAAAAAAGCCATGAATACTGTGTGTTGTTTTCCCCTAGCTCTGGAGTTCTGCAGTTTTCATTGACTGGTGAACTTGGTCTTGACTGTATGTTCTTGCTGATCTTCTGGTGGAGAGGCCTGTTGCAGTGATTCTCAAATGTCCTTGTCCAAGGCGGCTTTGTGCCACCCTTGCCAGGGGCCAGGCTAAGTAATCTGTTGGGGTTTCAGTAGCTTTTGTTCCCTGAAAGCTTTGCATACAGCTTTGGAGGATGGGATTGAAAATGGGGGCCTCCCAATCTCTGGCCTGGAGGAGCCATGATCTTGGGGCTCCACTCCTCAGTGTGCCCTCAGAGAAAAGCAGTCAATCTCTCCACTTTGGTCCCCGGCCACACTCTGTGCTCACTCAGCCCTTGACTGACCTTTCTATCTCTGGTGCACAGCTCCGCTTGGAGTCTCCAAACCCAGCAGATTTCTGCCATATACTTCTGCACCACTCCTCCTGGAGAAGGAAGGAGGAATCTTTCCAGATGTGCCACTTGTGGGGTCCCTGCTCAAAGATCAGTGGCCTGATCATGCCTTGGATCACTGTTTAATCTAACCCTGAACTGAGATCTCACTCCTTGGCTCTGTCTCTGTCTCTGTAGTCAGGTTCCCTGGTCCAAGCCTGGCAGCTCTGCTGTACTCAGACACTCTCAGTCTTTCTGTGACCCCATGCGTCCTGACACCACACTGTCCCCGTGAGAGCTCTACCCTCTGCTTAGCCTCTGGAGCAACATCCCTCAGTGTAATAGACTTCTAAAAGTTCTGATTTTTGTGCTCCACTGCTTGCCAGGAGCTGGCCCCTCCCCCTGTGGTCTCTAATCCCGTCACTTCGGATTCACTTCTCCACCCGTCCTACTTTCCAAAGAGTGGTCAATTTTCTGTTCCTAGAATTGCTGCTCTTCTTCTTTTCTATCTCCTGTAGGTGTTTAGAATGGTTTGATAACTATCTAGCTGAACTCCTGGAACCCAATGCTATTTCAGTCTCCTATTCCTCTGCCATCTTGCATCCTTCCAGAAAAATATAATTCTTATAGAATACCTCTAAGAGAAGTCTGACTGAACTGAAATCATGATAATGTCATTTTAATTTGGAGTTGTTTGTCTTCTGGTCTTATTGTGAGATCTAGTATCCCTTTAGGTTTATCTACATTATTATCCCTTTTCTGAATTTAAAAAAAAAATGTAAGTCAGAAGTATATAATTTACACCAAATGATTGTATTAATCTTTGGTTTCCTTTCTGAAATTACACAGATTGGTACAAATACATATGTATATATATTTTTTTCATCAGTAGTTTCTATTTCTAGTTTATTGCTACTATGACCTATTAAGAATAAGTAAAAAAATATATATATATGGATTGCTGCCATCAGTGCTGTAATTTAACATCTAGCATGGATAATATCTGAAAAATAATATGCTATCTTTATTTCTAAATGACACAAATGATTGTGGCAAACATGTTAACTTACAATATATGCACATTTCCCCAGGTTCCTTCTATTTCCTGTAAAAATAAATAAAATAAAATAAAATAAAAGTAAAGTAAAGTAAATAAAACAATTTAAAATTTTAGGAAAAATCTGAAAGAAAACAACCATACACATTATGGGAAAATACAATGTGCTTTTAAAAAGTCATTTATGTAGAGAATAATGATTATATATTTTTTACTCATTTTTCAAGAACATCCTACATAGGAATTAAATTTATGAAAAAAACAATTTACATATAACATTAGGGAGTATTATTTCCTTTGTCCAAAATACTAAACTAGCCATTCATCCTTGGTTGGATATTTTGTTGTGATGATGTAATATTTTCTGAAATTTTGTTGCTTAATAATGTCAATCTCCTGAATTCATGAATCATCATTCCTGGATCTGAAGCACCTTGGTGAAAAAACAAAAATTCTCAATGAAGGACATTCTGGCAGCAAAGGATAAAGACATCATTGTATCTTTGAAATTTTCCTCTAATAATTTGATATTAATTTATGGTACAAATGAGGGTTTAGTTTTCCCACTGGTATTAACTTTGTATTTAATTAAGTCAAAATAAAGGGTAATCAGTTAATTCATAACTCTATTTTCCATGTTCAATTCTAAATCTATTTCTTTAACTTTCCTAGTAGTTTTGTAAGTTCTTGGCATAGTCAAAGATTTTCCAATCAGCTGTATTATTGAGAGTTAGACAAAATACATGGAGGAGGAGGTATAACTTAAATTGTTTTCACAAATACCTCAATCTTTTCCTGAAAATCTATAGAGATATCAGCTTGGTATATTGGTCCATAGGGTGGAATTTTTATTTATGTTGTTTAAAACAGTTCTAAAACAATGACTTTCCTTAGAAATCACTCTGAACAGCCAGAGAGACTCATCATAAGCAATGGTTGCATGATTGATAAATCAATGTTCCTCAAACAAACTATGATATTATCATTCATTCTAATAATCAGAAATCCTACTGAATGGGGTACATAAAAATATTGCAACAGAGGTGGGGGAATGACTTACAAGTTAAAACTCTCAACAAACTACTTTGAAAAGAAAATAGCATTTTGGTACTTCATTAGGTAATGTAAACCAAGCATCATAGTACCTCATTAGGTAATGTAAACCAATAGATAGGAAGACAACGACTTTAGGAAACCACAAAAGCAATAGGTTGAAATTGAATACTTTTGTGTTGGATAATGAAAGAATTGGACTTTTTTTTTTTTGTAGAAAATGACATTGTTCATAAAATGAGGAGAAAACACTGAGACATGTAAACCTTGTTGAAAGTTTTCAGTTAAGCCCTAATTTTAAATTCCTGTTATAAAAATATATAAAACATTTCAGTAACTGGAGTGTCTCTTTTGTGAAATATTTGGAGAAAATTAAAAGATAAATGTCTTAAGGATGTGCTAGGATAAAATGTGCTAGGATACACCTAAAAGTCATCATTTTTAAAAGTCTAAATCTTTTAAAAACAATTGTTATCCAGAATTTTATGGAAGATAAAAAAAAATCAAGGGAGAATATGTTCTTTTGGTTTTTCCCTAAGATATGCTTTCTTATATTTTTCCTTAACCCTCCTTAATATAATAAGGAGAGTTTTTGCCTCTGATTTACTCAAATTATGTCTGTAGTTTTTAAGTTGTTTGCATCAATAATTTAGTACAATTTAAAAGAAAAACATGTGCTAAATATTTTCCCACTTTGTAAACAAAGACAGTAAGAACCAGAGAGGTTAAACTATTTGCTTAAGGCATGAAAGAAAATTTAAAATTAACTAAGACTCCAAATACTTAAATAGCTCTTATCCAATGCTAGATAGCCATATTTTGATACTACTGTGCTATGGATGAAATGAAATTCATTGACTATTGTTTAGGAGTCCTATTTTTCTTTTTAAATGTCCTTTTTGACAATCAAATGAGAAATGTCTGTGTTTTACTTATTTTTTTTCCTGAAAAATAAACCTTCTATATCTGTGATTTGTTGTTTGGAATTCAGGAAAAAACAAGTGCTCTCTTTTGTGCCTTTGAATATAAAGTAGGAAAATAGTTAAAAATAATGTTAGTGATTGCCTGCCACAATTCCTTCTTCAGGGAAGTTGCACACTTTTTTGTTGTTGTTGTTGTTTTAAGATTTTACTTATTATTTAACAGAGATAGAGAGAGACAGAGAGAGCAAGCACAAGGAGAGGGAGTGGCAGAGAGAGAGGTCGAAGCAGGCTTCCCAGCCAAGCAGGGAGCCCAATGTGAGGCTCAAAACTGGGACCCTGGGATCAGGACCTGAGCTGAAGGCAGCCACTTAAATGACTGAGCCACCCAGGCTCCCTGATTGCACACTTTTTATTATAGATAAATGAATTTACATAAATATTTATTAAATTTTTGCAATGATTCACAATATTTTTTGCCTACCTTTAAAACACTAGATTGTTTTGATATGTGATACAGTTAAGGGATTAAGGGTGTCAAAACACCAAGCACGTTGGAAATCATTATTAATTACTGATGCTGTGTGTAGCAATGATTATAATTATCTATGAAAGTATTCTAGGCTAAAAATATGAACAGGACATTCATAGAGGAGGAGAGTCTAATCACTAATATATTTGTGAAACAGTTTTTAACCTTGTAAGAAATCAGAGAACTGTTTTTTGTTTGTTTGATTTTAGAAATCAGAGAATGTTAATTAAAACATGAACGGGTTAGTGATTTCTTCCACGAGATCAACAATTAAAATATGATAATATCAAGTGTTGACAAAGAAGTCAGTATAAAGAAACAGGTCTTCTCTCATCTGATGGAGAAGCACTTAAAAGACAATTGGCAATATCCATTAAATTTTTATATGTACTTTCTCTATGACTCAGCAATTCTACTTTGAATTCTTAGAATTTAAGCTAGGGGGATTCTCCTATATGAACATAAGAAGAAATCTCATATCGACACAAGAAAAAATAATAATATTTACCATAGCATTGTTTGCAAAAGAAAAAAAAAGGCAAGTAGATATCACTTAATATAACTAAGCTAAAAACAGGAAGTTGGAATCATGTGCACTACTTTGCTAAGACATACTCAATATAAAAAATAAATAATTTTGTAATTTTTTCATTCCTCCTAAATAATATATATATTTCCCATGACTGTGCATGTATGCATATGTATAAATACATAGAAAAAAATTCTGAGAGACACACAACAGTTATTTACTAACAAGAAGATTGAGATTGGTGGTATTCAAAGCAATATTTGTAGTGACTATATTCTTATGTACAATGTTTTAATTTTTTCCATGAAAATGTGTGTATATATTATTTATATAACTTTCATTTAAAAATCAGTTTAAAATAAATACAATATTCGATTTAAGAAAAAAAAAATAAAATCTTGGGACTAATGTCCTTCATTTAGGTTATGCTCCCTCGAATAACAGGTAGGAATTAGGAACAATAGTAAAGAGCAGACAGTAACAGCAGGAGCTTAGGAGAAAACAAACATATATCCACTGCAATTGCTAAACTTCTACTGTCTCCCAGTGAGAATACTATGGTAAACCCTCTAATTTTAAATAGCTTAAAGACCAGAGGCGATAAGCAATAAATAAATAATTATTAAAATGTATAATAACTTGTTCATGCTTCTCCATATTGGACTCACAGATGTTATAGAAAGAGACAATCACATTCATTTAGTTACCATTTAACTTTGTGTCAACATTGGAATATAACTTTTCAGGTCTAGACCATCTTTGACAAAATTATAATTCTTATTTCTATCTTGAAACAGGTTATGTCTCTCTCTAAACTATGTCTTCAAACACATGCATTGCAATGTTATTTCTGAGAAACACTGCTTTAATAATTAGTATTATAAAATACTCTTAGTCATTTTGGTTATGCATAATGCACAGGTTCCTTTTTGTTGGATTATGATAGCCCCTGGAGAATTCTGTGGTAGGTGAGAATTAGCTCTACCCTATAGTCTTGCTACAAGCTTGAAAAGAAAGAAAATTGTAGGCCAATTCTAGCTATATATATAGAAATTTATTAAGCAACCATTAAGAAGTAGACATGAAATAGTTCATGCCACTTACTTTGTAAGTCCAAAAGGTCCCTGATCTTTCGATGCTTCAACCACACCTTGAATGAGATGTTCATATGAGGCAGACATGCTAATATTACAGAGAAGGGATTCTATTTTCCTTTGGTTGATATAGAAATTTAGAAATTTTGAATCTAATGACTGGACACAGGACATTTAATGATCGAGTTTTGTGATAATTTTATCCTCTCATTATGTAAAGTTGAGGAGTGATTTTTAATTATTTTAGTCAATTTACATATTTTGAATACTATTAATTTTACTGAGAACCCATTGCTAATATTCAGGATGATGATGAACAAGCCATTAATTTCACCAGTAGAAATATAATTCTAACGTTCATTATGCTATTTGGAAAAGGCCTTGGTATTGATTGACATGTGGATAGTAGAAGTGCTTTTAACAATTACTCCCAGTTTAGATTTCCTAAGTTTAATTATAACTGAACACTCTTAAAATTCAAATTCCTGATTAGGGCAGCTGACTAAACTGAAGTGTAGTATAATTTATCTAGTGCATTAGTAGAGTTTAAGTATCATCAAAACAAATGAATATACTCTGTTTATAAAGATACGTATTATGTATTAACGAAAATTTATTGATATGACTAGAGAGCTTGGAGTTCATCACTGTGCCATAGTGCTGCAACTGAGAACTACTATATCATCGAATATTTAAGATGGGATTCTTTTGGCTTAAAAATGTTTTGTAAATTTCACAGGTAACTTATTTCCTTATTATCTCCTATTATTGTCACAGTCAAGGCACGGTTACAAAGACATAATCCAACTCAAACTGATTTAACAGTTCAAAAGACACACACACACGAGTCCACAGAAATAGTGGGATCCAGGCTTGGTTTAATCTTGCCTACATCTCTGTTGCTCCATGAGTCTACAAGACTCTCTGCCTCCTTCATGTATTAGCTTACCTTCAGATTGGCATCCATTTAATAGCAAAATTGTTGTAGTGCCATTTTCCAATATAGCATCTTGCTTGGAGAGAGTATATGTCAGAATTTTGAGCAAAAGTTCTATGCTTCACTTTGATTGAACCAACTTAGTCACATTCTTTACTCTGAAGAAAATTCTGTCACCAGGGGATGGACTATGAAGACTTGTGTAGTCAAGGGTTCATGCTTACTTTCCTAGATGAGAGTTAGGTTATGTTCCCTCAAATAACAGGTAGAAACTAGGAACAATAGTAAAGAGCAGACAGTAACAGCAGGAGCTTAGGAGAAAACAAACATATATCCACTGCAATTACTAACCTTCTACTGTCTCCCAGTGAGAATACTATGGTCAACCCTCTAATTTTAAATAGCTTAAAGACAGGGGATAAACAATAAATAATTATTAAAATATTTAATAACTTGTTCATGCTTCTCCATATTGGACTCACAGATGTTCTAGAAAGAGACAACCACTTTCTAGATATTAATTTAATACAGTTATTGTAAAAGGACCATATAAAGAAGTTTTTCTAATCTTCTTTCTAGTCATTCTTATACTATACTGGTAATAGATGGATGATGTTCTTAAATACCTGGGTGTTAATTAAACTGCCATAAACACCATATAGAGAAAGCAAAGGGAAGACACTTTTTTTCTCCAGAGTGCATTTTTCCAAATTTAGGTAGTGATGATATAGGAAAGAGAATCCAGTTCTACTAGTCTCTCAATTCTTGCTATTTCCAATGTTAGTTTTGTCTTAAAAAAAAAATACTTGAATGGAGAAAAAGGATTTGGTCATTTCATTGTTCTTTGACCTGGTCATGCATTTTTGCTTTCATTATGAAATTAGTGTTTCTTTGCACTCAAAGCAAAAATTCTCATTTTTTTCCTAGTTGTTCAAGTAGAGTACATTTGTAATATGTCCATTTACTTGATTTAAATAATTCATGCCCAGCTAGGCATAAACTTTTGTGTTGAGCTCCCCTTGCCTCTAGTAATGCAGAAAAGAACAGAAGCTAATAATAATAGGTGCAGTCACATTTAATTACTAGAATTAATGTAAAGACTTTGTAATTACTTTCTATAAAGCTTTTTTTTTTTTAATTCAATGAAAACAGGCCAGAAAAGCAGCTAATTTCAGAAATCCTGTGGCTTCTTGCCACAGGTTTAAGTAACCGATGATACTCAGGGTCATTGGCTCTCTGAAAAACCAAGGGTGCCTGTTAGTTGTAGGTTTCAGTAACACCATTGGGAACTTTCCATTTAACATGATACTTAAATAGCCAGTGGGAGTATTCAATAAACTCAATCAATGTTGAAAGCAAAGTGCTATTAAAAACATGGGTAAACATTGATTTTAGGCTTCTGGTCCATTTAGGAATTATTCTTGGTGAGGTCTCTACCACCTCATTCCTACAGGAAGAAGTGACTGCCATGGTAACACATAAAACTGCACACAATAGTTGTGAGGTCAGCTTCTGGCCTACGTTCTTGAATGACTGCATTTTTAAATCACGTAGCATTTTCTTAGTATCCATCTGAGGATGAAAAACCTCTTCAGGCTTTGAGGTCTTGTGCGGTATGCATATCTAATTTTCAATATGGCTGTAATTTTTGGCTTACACAACAGGCAACAAATCTTATATTTTGAGCATTTCCATTAGTGTCACTTCTGAATCCATCATCATTCAACTTATGTCTACTGAAATACATTTTGCTGATCTGGACATAAATGGGCTGTGAATTGTAGCTGCAGATGGCTCAGAAACATACTTTACAGCGAGCAAACTTTGGATGACTGAAAGAAAATTGACAGACATACCAGGAGGAGAAATTGTATATCATTTTCATAACTGAGGGAATTAACTAAAATAAAAACAACAGGAACAATAAGAACCTGCTTCCCAACAACAACAACAACAAATTGTCACATCCACCTGATGGATTAAAATGAGTTTGGCCATTTCAAGCAAAAAACATAAGACTTTTGTGTTCTCCTTGTGGTAGAGGATTTTCTGGTTGGTTATTGGGTTGGCAGGATATGAGAGGCCGTGTGCTCTCAGTAGTGATTCACTGTAGGGAAGGTCAGTGTGTGAAACTGAGCCAGAATCCTTGAGGGGAACCAGGAACCTGCTGAGTAAACCAACCTACATGCCAAGTCCAGAGGACAGAGCTAGATGGTAAATATGAGCAGCATTTTAGTTGGGAACCAGCCTGCAGCTGAGACAAATTGCAAAGAAGTGAGGAAAGGCAGAGCCAAGTGTGAGGGAGAGGTGTTCAGCTGCAGTATACTAATAATTGCTTAAAAAACAAATTTATTTAAGTGTTACCAAAAGTTATTTCCAACTATAAATTCATAATTTTTATAAATAACCATTTTAAAATTTCTTGTCAGCAAGTTACAGAAATATTGGATACAAGTTAGAATCTCTTCTTTTTTGTTGTTCTCGATCTAAGAGCTTTTAAGTTCTTCTCTTTGGTTTTATGATGTATCATTAAGATTGTGTCCAGGCTTAAGTCTTTTCTTCACCTCTCTGGGCATTTGGTATTCCTGTTCAATTTGGAAGATTCTTCCAATAGTTTAATATTAGCTCCCCCACCAAGTCCCCTCTTTTTTTTTAATATTTTATTTATTTATGTGACAGACTGAGATCACAAGTAGGCAAAGAAGCAGGCAGAGAGAGAGGAGGAAGCAGGCTCCCTGCGGAGCAGAGAGCTTGATGCGGGGCTCGATCCCAGGACCCTGGGATCATGAGCTGAGCCAAAGGCAGAGGCTTTAACCCACTGAGCCACCCAGGCGCCCCCCTCTTTTTTTTTTTTAACTATTTTTTTCACAAGCTTTCTTCTTTGCCACCTCCAATGGACTGCATTTCATTATTAAAGTTATAAATTATATTTTCAAAATTTGCGAATTTCTTTTGTGCTCTCTGCAATTTTTTTTTTCAGCAAACTTTTCTTTTTTATATTTTATGGGCTCAATAACTTATTAAACAACTCTAAGTCATAAATTTAAGATATAACAATTTCTCCAATTTTCTCCTTATTATCTGCAATATTATTTTCTCAAAATTCCAGTGACCTTGACTTTCTGTTAATACCGAAGAACAAAGAGTTAGTTGGGATCACAGCTTCTTTAATTTAGATTAGTTTCTCAATATGTATGCCTTGCTTTTCAATCGGTCAGAAACACTTTAATAGCACTTGCATGTTCATCAATATATATAGGTGTCTTGGGTTTCCCCTGTCAATATGTAATGAGGTTCACTTTCTCAAAGGTCCTCTTTCTTTGATCATAAAGCTGACTGGCAGTTGAAGGTTTGTGGGAGAGCTATGAGATTTACAGACAAGTTTTGGTAAATTTATATGGAAACCAGAAGGAGGCACACTGTTGCTCCCACCCCTCTCTTGCAAATCTTAGATGAGATGAAATACTCTGAAGTCTTAACATCATCTTAGAAAACTTTATTTTCCCCTAGTCATGCATTTTCTAGAAACAGAGCTCCAGTTTTTACCCCTGACAAAAATACCAGGGGCTAAATCCCTGCATAAGATTAGTTGGGGGATGGAGAATAAGTAGGAGTAGGGCCAAATGACTTAGCAACTTTGAGTACCGAAGACCTTTAAATTGATCAACTTGTTTTTTGTCCCACTACTTCGATTCTCAAAGCTTATTTGTCCCAAAGTCACAGGCTTTTAAAAAATTTCCTCCCATCTCTCTTCTTGACTTCTTATGTTTATATGCTAGACTGTAGCTTCTTCTATTCTGAGTCATTTCTTAATATATATGTCTCAATTTTCAACCTGCTGGAAATATTTTAATTCTGTTTGTATGTTTCTGACCCATTTCTGTTATGAATGCTATACTCCTCACTATTACAGATTTTAACAATTTGTACTTTATTGCAGTAAGAGTTAGGGGGAACTGGAAGGCAGATAAGGTTGTTTTGTCTGCCATCTTGAACTAAATTTTCTAGCATGATTTTTAAACTCCAAGATTGCATTAGTTTCCTGTTATTGCTACAAGAAATCACCACAAACTTATGGTTTACAACACAAATACTGGCTTATAGTTTGGAGGTTAGAAATCTGAGAATGAGTCTTATGAAGCTAAAATCAGAGTTTCAGCATCACTAATTTCTTCCTGGAGATGCTAGGGAATAATCTATTTCTTGCCTTTCCAGTTTCTAGAGGCTTCTTACCTTCTTTGTTCATGGTATATCAACCCAACATCTGCTTGCCTGTCACATTTCCTTTTCTGGGTCTAGTAGCCCCTTCTTTACCTTAGAGGGATTCTTGTGATTACATTGAAACCACATGAATAATTCAGGCCCCATGATTTTTTTTCTTCAAACCTCTTTAATCACATATGCAAAGTCCCTTCTGTCATGCAAGGTAACATATTCGTAGTTTCCAGGGATTAGTATAAGGGAATAATTGTGTGGTCATTATTCTGCCTATTATAATCATGCACCTGGTTTGATGTCGTCATTCAGTATCCAGGGACATCATAACTAATCTCTATGGGATATTCCTTCAATTAGGTATCATAAATAATCAACAAACGTATCTGTTGTGGCATGACTTTCACCTAATTAGGGATAAAAATATAAACGGAATTATTTCAAATAATAGCTGAAAATAAGGAAAAGGTTTACAAAAGCCAAGGCTGAACTGCTTAATTTTGACCATTTCCAGTGGTTTCTGTTATTATTTTAGATCTTCTTGGCCAACTGAGTTTCCATCACTTTAGACATAAACTATCCCCCCCCAACCAAATGCTATACATATAAAATCAGCAAGAAATCTGAAATGTTATCTAGTTTAATATCTCATCACAGAGAAAAAAGTTCCAAGAAAATTGTAGAACTCCCACAATCAATTACTGTAAAATCAGAGATAAAACCTAAATTCCCTGTGGTGCCTGGGTGGCTCAGTCAGTTAAACATCAGGCCTTTGACTCAGGTCATGATCCTTGTGTCCTGGTCAACCTGCTTGTTGGGCTTCCTGCTCAGTGGAAAGCCTGCTTCTCCCTCTCTCTTTGCCCCTCCCCAGTGTTCCTGTTCTCTCACTCTCTCACTCTATCTCAAAGAAAGAAAGAAAGAAAGAAAAGAAAGAAATAAAGAAACAAACAAAGAAAGAACATCCTTTAAAATAAATTAATTAATTAAAACCCCTAAATTCCCTGGATAATGTACATTTCATTAAAAAATGTGTCAATTACTTTCAATGTTTGTTCTTGCCTTCGACTGGTAAAAATTCCACAAAATTGTACCTGCAAAGTCTTATTCTTTAAGCAACTTTGGAAATCACAATCTCTTATGTTTCTTGGATATTTATGATGAGATTCATTATTTTAAATTGTTAGGGTAGATTGTATAGTGGTAACAAAGTGGTTAAAAGCAAGTATCTGTGACCAGAAACTTGGCAGTATTCAGATATATTCTGCAAACTGCTCTCAGCTTTAAAAATTAAGAAGGCACCTAAATTTGTTATTAGTATCTGCCTGAAACTGGAACTTCAGGATTTCCAAACTTAGGAGAGAAATAATACATCCAAATATGTAGTCTTTGGTATCCCTGAAATAATCTTGTCTAAACAAATGGTAAAAGAGAGAGGGAGTCAGCTGAGAGAGCTCTCATAGACTCCGTAAAGGCTAGAGTTGAACCTGATCTTTCTCTTGTGTTCCCTACATTGCTAAACCCAGTTTTGCATTTGCTGGAGCTCAATTAGCACTTGTCTAATAGATTAGCTGAATTCTCAGAAGCAGAAAAAAAAAATTATTGGGAAGATGGGGCTCCCAGGTGGCATAGTCAGTTAAGTGTCTGACTCTTGATTTCAGCTCAGTTCATGATCTCAGGGTAATGAGATCGACCCCTGTAGCTGGTTTCACACTAGGTGTGGATCCTGCTTAAGAGTCTCTCTCTCCCTCTGCCCCTCCCACCTGCTTGCACATGCTATAAATACATACATACATATATACAATCTTTAAAAAAATCATTGGGAAGATGTATGTGAGAAGGTCCATCTCAGGCTCTAGGCCTAGTTTCTTACAGGATTCAATGATATCAGAGCAGTTTACATCTCTGTGACTCCTGAAAATGGCCTCTCTGCACCATGAAAAACCTTAAGTTGTTAAGACTTAGTTTTGGTCACAGTTTTCTCTTAGAGTATAAAGACAAGACAGAATGACTGTTCTCTGAAGCTCTTAAAGGTAAAGTATGCCTGAAAGCTACTGACTATTGACACAGGAAAACATCCCGTGTATGTATTGATTTATAATGAAAAAAAGACTAGTCATTACAACCAGATCATTTATAGAAAGTATGCTGGAGAAATGAACCTTCAGATTCTAGTCAAGATCACCAAGTAATCAGCAATTTTCAGAGACCTGAAATTGAGATCATTTTAATATGGAACAGATATTCTCCAGCCCATGCCAGTCATTATTTATGAGGGACTTCAACTCTGAATTAAAGAATTGTGATACAGATCTGCAAAAATATGTCATGAAACCACTGAATTTTAAAGGAGAAGGCTGTGAAACCCTGGAGTGCTAGAGGCAGCAACCTAATGTTCTGTGAAAACACATTTAACTTCGAAGGATGTGCTCCACTACCATTTGACCCACAAAACAAAACAAAACAGGAAATCCCCAAGAAAACAAACAAAACTCCTCAGAGGTAGAGAATGTTTCATCTTTGAGAAGACTTTGTAGCTTAAACAATGAAACATTATTTCTTACCATTGTAGAGACTGGGATTTTTTTTTCTTTCCAAGAATGGTAAAGAGAAACCCATGCCTATTTCCTGCTTCCTGGTAGTTTGCAGGCAGTCTTTGGTGTTCCTGGGCTTGTGACAGAATAATACCAATTTTTCACATGGCATTTTCTCAGTGTCTCTGTCCCTTTGTCTCTGTCTTCAGTTTTTCCTTATTAGAAGAACACAAGCTTATTGGATTGGTCTCCATCCTAATGATTTCATCTTGATTTGATTATCTGCAAAGCTTCTGTTTCCAAATAAGTCATGGGCACAGATACTGGGCATTAGAACTTCACCATCTTTTGGGGGGAACACAATTCAACTTAGAACATTATGCTTGGAAGGCTGGCTAATGTCTGCCCAGGAGCTTGCAGAAGAGGTGGCATAATTGCTCTTGATGCTAATGATGGGCCACATATAGGGTAAAAGATGTCTACTACTACCTCTGTTGCTTTTGGGTATTGCAGAAGGGTGATGGCAGCATGGTCAGAATTAAATGGGAGAGGAATGCCTGGGTGGCTCAGCCAGTTAAACATCATGGCCATGATCCTAGGATCTTGGGATTGAGCTCCACATCAGGCTCCTTATTTAACAGGGAACTTGTTTCTCCCTCTGCCTGCTTGTACGTGCACGCTCTTGCTCTGCTCGACAAATAAATAAATAAAATCATAAAGAAAGAAAGAAAGAAAGAAAGAAAGAAAGAAAGAAAGAAAGAAAGAAAAGAGAAAGAAAGAAATGGGAGAGAGCCACTTAAGCCTATACATGTAGCTCAAGCCCAAGGTATCACAATGGATCATTGGAGGATATAAGTACTGAATTAACCCTAAATCTGACATGGGTGAGAGTTAACCAAAATCTAGGATTAACACCATCTGGCAACATACTAATACATGATTTATTACAAAATCCTATTTCTCCCATTTCTTTGGTGGTATGGACATACTTTTTGATTTTTAATTTTCTTCTTTTTTTTTTTTAAAGATTTTATGTATTTATTTGACAGAGATCACAAGTAGGTGGAGAGGCAGGCAGAGAGAGAGAGGGGGAAGCAGGCTCCCCGCTGAGCAGAGAGTCCGATGCGGGGCTTGATCCCAGGACTCTGAGATCATGACCCGAGCTGAAGGCAGAGGCTTTAACCCACTGAGGCACCCAGGCGCCCCTGATTTTTAATTTTCTATTTTTGCTTCTTATTATTTATTTCCATGGAAATCTCTATGGTGCTAGAGCTTATCTAGAAGAAAAGAGTAATACACTTCTATCCTTTCATTAGGAAATTAAAAATTAAAAAGCACTTCTATACAAATATATTTTTGATAATATGTAGAACAAAGAAATATGTGAGAATGAAATTATTTTCTGTTTCACTTTATTGAAATCTGTGATATTAAGCAGGAATTTCTTATTGAATCAAGTAATTAAAGGAACTGAAGAGAATAAAGTTTCCATTTACATCAAAGTTACTTAAAAAGTGGTCATTTTTCTTTTTTCAATGTTTATGATAGCTTTCTAAAAAATGGTCTCTAGGAGCACATATCTTGACACTTTGGTCTCTAATTCAAGGGTACATTGAAAAAGAGAAGCAGCTAAGTAGAAATTACTAATGTCAACGTTGTTCATAAATCTTCACTGGAGAAAACTTAAATAGAAAAGTGCTTTAAAACTATTATTCTGACATAACTCTACATTAAAATATACTTTAAAAACTTACTCTCAACCTCTGGGTTTTTTGTCAGAAAGAAGATAGTTGAAACAATGTTCCAATCTCAAAGTACGTGAAATTTCAAATTCTAAAGAGAATACATGTGCAACAATGTAATTATCTAATATTAGTAGATTTGAGGGGGAACGTTTTTCTTTTAATAAAGACTTATTATTTCACTAAATGAATCATAGTTTGACTAAATTCAGTTTCTCATTCAGTGATAATTCGGCTTTTAAAATTTGGACTTTATCATAGTCTGGAGAAGAGAGGATGAGTAGAAATATCTTTTTTTTTTTTTTTGTTATCTTATGACTTCATGAAATATTTATTTCACGGGATCAGACTCTGGTTCTCAGTATTTTATAATCTGGATATTGATCTAATCAGTCTACCTCAGGAAGGTTCATGTGCTATTTTATTCACCCAAATAACAATAAATTAACCTAGAAGTCAGAAAACAATTTTATAATTGTGCATGGAGTAATTGAAATGTTTAACCATGATCTCCACTTATATCCTAACAATATCTCAGTAGTTTCCTGCATTATAGAGTTAGTTTATTATATTTATCTTGGCACATAGGACACAGGGAATTTATTCCAAATGTATTTTTAACCTCATCTGCTATTATGCCTCCTCTTACCTGGTACCAGCTTTACCTTTTCCTGATTTTGTATGTTAACTATACCCTCCAAAAGGTATTTGCACTATTCCTCCTTTCTAGACCTTTTGAAATCTTTTCAAATTCAGCTCATGTTATCTCCTTTATGATAGCTTCTCCTATGCTACCCACAGCTTTCAAATGCCAAATGAAGAATTACCTCTTTTCTTTTTATTTTTTTTTAAAGATTTTATTTATTTGTCAGAAAGAGAGAGAGAGCGCGCGAGAAAACACAAGCAAACAGAGTGGCAGGCAGAGGCAAAGAGAGAATCAGGCTCCCCACTGAGCAAGGAGCCCAATGTGGGGCTTGATCCCAGGACCCTGGGATCATGACCTGAGCCGAAGGCAGCCGCTTAACCAACTGAGTCACCCAGGCATCCCCAAATTATCTCTTTTCTAGATCCTTTTACTTAGCATTATAGCTCTTTTTATTTCACATTTTATTTACCCTATGATTATATACTTTAAAGAGAGTAAATAAAGCATCAAGGCATATTTATTATCACATCCTTCATAGTTTTATTCAAAATTTCTTACATTTAATATATTCTCAGTAAAATAATTTTATTACATATGCTGACATTAAAAAAAAAAACAGGCAAAAAAATAGTTATGCCAGTTAATCAGTTCACAAATTTATTAAAAGATTTGACCAGAGGAATTTGGAGAATTTTAATTAGTAGCATTACTAAAATCTAGTAATTTAATCCAACTGTCTACACCAAAAAGAAATGCTTGCCAATCAAATCCAAATATTTATCTTCAGTGTGTGATTCCTATTTTCAAAGTAAGAGCCAACATATTACATAATGTTTAGCCCATAAGTAGGCACTCAATAAATGTTGCCTGAATGGATGCCAGTAACAAATTGTGGCCTTTTGGCTCTCTCCTTTTCTTCCCCTAGACTTCAGGCATGCCTTAGCCTTCTGCTGACATTACTAGAAGAAGTTACAATTAATTAGGTCACAGTTTATCCTACATTGGCTTTATTTTGGTCTTTTTAATGAGATTTGAGGAGCACCCTTGTGTAATTATTCTCACATTTAGGAACCATCTGTTAGAATGGGTCACTTCTGCAGATGGCCAATCTCATTAATTTATGTTGAATCTTTCCAGCTTCAATATCAGAATGAAATTCTCCTACTAGTTACCAGTCTTTGGAGGAACACCTCATTTGGAGTCTTCAGCCATCTATGATCTGGAGAAGGAACTAAAGGTACCCTGATTTATATGCAAATTTCTTTTACAATGAGAATGATTCGCAGCATATGAAGTACAAGTTGAATTGACTCCACATTTATATAGCCTATTGTTATGCCCCATGGAGAGCCAGCATGCCATTTAAAAAGCTGGTAATTTGAGACTTAATTAGTATTGACTCTAATGGTGACTCATGACAACTTTGTTCCTTCAGAAATGACAAATGATGCATACTATTGAATTCTTACCTTTTCATTTGATTCTAAACAATGGCAATAGAGAGTTTGAATTCTGCATGGAAGTATGTCCACACTTATCTATAAAGAACAATATTCGGTCTGTACTTCATGTTTCTACACTGGTCAAACAGTAATGTTATTAAAAACAGCCCTAAAATTGTATATTTTGCATAAATGCACTGAGCGATTGCAATATGTATTAAGTAAACAAGAACATTCAAGGAGTTTAGAGAAAAGTGGCATAACCTGTATTTATCAGAATATGATGTCATAAAATATATATTTTCCTCATAAAAGAGGAAAGTTACTTCACAAAAGCTAATATTCTGAAGAGAGAGCACTGTTTGTTTTATGGAAATATTCTTTTTTTTTTTTAAGATTTTATTTATTCATTTGAGAGAGATCACAGGCAGGCAGAGGGGCAGACAGAGAGAGAGGAAGGGAAGCAAGCTCCCTGCTGAGCAGAGAGACCTATGTGGGGCTCAATCCCAGTACCCTGAGATCATGACCTGAGCCGAAGGCAAAGGCTTTAACCCACTGAGCCACCCAGGCACCCCTTGTGGAAATATTCTTACCAAGCTGAAGTTCCCCTCTAAGTTTACTAGAGTTTTTATTACAAATGGATTTTTGCCTAATGCTTTTCTACATCTATTGTTATGATTATTATTTTTTTCTTTTTTAGCATGCTGATGTTATAGATTATATTAATTGATTTTCAAGTGTTGAATCAGTGGTACATGACTGGACTAAATCTTACTTGGTGGTGGTATATAATTCTTTTTCCATATTGTTGGATTAGATTTGATAATATTTGTCAAGAATGTTTTCATCTATGTTCATGGGAGATATTGGTTTGTAGATGCTTTTACTTATATAGTTTTGTTTGGTTTTAGGATAGGGTAATACCAGCTTCATAGAATGAGTTAAGAAGTAATCCATATGCTTTTATATTCTGAAAGAAAATGTAGGGAATTGATAAAATTTTTCCTTAAATATTTGTTAGAATTCACCAGTGAGCCCACCTGGGTTGGGTACTTGCTCTTTTACAAGGTTATTAATTGTCAATTCAATTTCTTTAATAAATACAGGCCTATTCAGATTGTCTACTTATTCCTATGTTATATTTGGCAGATTATTTCTTTCATGGAATCCTTCCATTTCACTGAGGTTATAAAATTTATGAGCATAGAGTTGTTCATAGCATTCCTTTATTATCCTTTAAATGTTCATGAGATCTGTAATGATGTCCCTTCTCATTTCTGATATTAGAAATTTATGCCTTCTTTATGTATATATAGTTCCCTGCCATTATATTATTTTCTGCATAAATATATCATAATTTCTTATAGACAACAGTCCTGCCCAGATTCTTTTATAATAGTTTCATTTAAAATTTCACAATTGTTTCTTTTTTTTTTCTTATTTTCTGAATGTCTGAGAGACTACATTTCCTCAAATTCATAGAGTAGTCCTGAAAAAAAGAATTTATGGCTCACTATATAGAAATACATTTTTATCAGTTTAGAGACTTTCCCGGTTTTATGTTAGTGAGCTATGGCAACTAATCAGCAATAGTTCTAACTTTTCCTTGTGGCTAATAATTTTCTTTCCTAAGCTGAAATGGCCAGAAAATGAGAAAAACATTAGCAAAAAGAGAAGATAGCTTCATTGGCCTGTGTGATTGCATCAACACACAGGAAAGACAGAGAAGCTGATTCAGATTTTGGATGGTCCCATGGGACATATTGCCAATCTGGGAACAAATGGCAATGATGGAATGACTTTCTATTTCTTAAAAGTTCTCCTTAGAAGGGCTGCGTGATATTCTGCTTACATTTACTTGTCTGAAGTAAACAGAGACATTTCTCATTTTAATCAAGTAGGAATTAAAATCCCTCACAGAAAGAAGCATCCAAATATCATTTCTAGACTTGATGAATGGCATAAGGGATTGGACCCTTCTACAAATTTGGGTAGCAAAATATTTGAGAAGAGTTACAGAATCAATTTTGGAACCCAGAATGAACATATATGAAAAAAATTTATGTGTATATAATAATGTAATAAACATTAAAATAATTAATATATCAGTAATTTGCTTCTATCAGTTTTCTAATTAATTATGAAACCTGCAGTTATCATTCTAAAAACATGTCCTATTGATGCCTGACATTTGAAACTGATTCTTTGGTGCCTTATTTTTATAATCTTTAAAGTACTAATTGAAAAATGGTAGAATGAAAGAAAGAAAGGAAAGTAGGAAAGAAAGAAAGATATAAAAATAGAGAGATAGATGAAAAAGGAGAATGGAAAGAAAAAGGAAAAAAGGAAGAAAGAAGAGAAATGAAAGGAAAGCAGAGAGGACAAGAAAGAAAACAAACAAAAAACATACATTTTCATTTGTGCTGTAGTGTGAGTAAGTGTCCTGTTTTCTCTAGAACCTCCTTACATGTGGAATTTTCAGAGCTAAAATGGAAAGTCTGGGACAGTAGTCACTTCACTTGAATACCTGAGAAAGAATGTGTGTAGAAAATCAGCATCAAGGCTGTATGCTGAAAGAAAGACATACCATTCCTGGGTCAGAGATAAAGGACTCTCTTACTCACAATGAATATATGAATATGGGCATTTTCATGTATTCATGACCTGAGTCTTAATCCCCACAGTGTGATATGGAAAGTGTAAGGGTGTACCTGCACATAGAGTGAGTTCTGTTACAAGCAAGGAAGGAACTCTGGGCTTAGGGAACCAAAAACTTTTAAATAGGTAGTAAACCTGATTTTTGTTCCAGAGAGAAATATTATGTTTATTATATTGGACAATAATCATACTTCTTCTTGTCTCTGGATGAAAACATTATCTCTACCTTCTAAAGCTTTTCATTAAACAGATTTCCATGAACAGATAATCAGGAAAATAGGTAGTCAGTGTCTCTGAGGGCAAGACATGCAGAACTGTGACAGGCCCATGGAGAATTGTCTCCCAAAAAATGTTTTAGACTTTTAAACCTGTTATGGAATGGACTGTAGCATTTTGAAGGAATCTTGAGAAAGAAAATTCAATTGTCTCTCTTTTATCATTTAATTATGAAATGTACAGGTATTATAAAACTTTGACATAAAGAATAGCTATGTAGGGAGTTAGGACAGGGATCCAGGAAAATAAAATTGCTCTTAGTCACACATAAACACACAAGGTACAGCCATGACTTCACAGTCCATACAGACCATGTTCCACAGAGTCAGGAGTGGTTCGAGGACAGTGATACTGCATTTATACGTATAAAAATAGTAAAGAGCTTTCTAAGTTGTTTTCATATTGCTCTTGAAATGATAGCAAATCCTCTGAATGCAAGTGGGCTTCTTATTTTGTCTCAGAGTTGTTTCTGGGAGGTTGGGCTGTACATTGAACAGGAAAGTAGACTTAACCTTCTTGTCATGTGCCTTCTCTACAATCCAGTTTTCTTTGTTCAGTTTGCCTAAGACTACACTTTCAGCTGCACAGAGTCTCACATAGCCTTGTGGTAACAATAATATGGTTGAGTACTGATGAGTTCGTGATTTCTCTTTTGTGTCCTCAATAATTAACATGATTTTATATCTGTTGTCAGATACAACATATTATAAGGCAATTGTCCTCAAATGGAGATTTTGCCCCCAGACATTTAGCAATATCTGGAGATGCTTTCTGTTGGAAAGATGGGTTCTACCACTAGTATCTAGAGGGTAGAGGTCAGATATGTTGCAAAACACCCTAAAATGCACACACAGTACAACCTCCCACAACAAAGAATTATCTGGCCAAAAATATCAATAGTGCCAAGGTTGAGAAACAGTGCTAAAATATACTGTATATTGTTAGCCACTTTGAATTCAGTACTTAGCAAGTATTATAATTCTATCAAGTGTATAAAAATAATAATTCTCATGTATTTTATGTTGTTACCTCTTCTCCTAGTGCTTGTGTATGCCTGTCTGAGAGGAAGGTGTCATAGGTTTCTTCCTACGAAGAAACCAGCGTGAATTGCTGGTCCGTATATCACAGAAAGAATGGTTGTCTATGTAGAAGTGATTTAAAATATACAGGACTACAAACTATTGTATGCTTGGCTGTTAAAACCCTTTTCACCACATCCATTTCTGTAAGACTGAAGAACTAAGCCTGAGTCAGGGGAGAGGTTCATGAGGTGCTAAATCTAGTGGATTTTTAAATATTTAACATGTAGCTTTTAAAAAATAGTCAGAGCTCTCAATAACCCAGGGACTATTTCTATTATTTATTTGCCACATCAGGTGCTTTATGGTCTGCATTGCATTTGTTGGCACTTTAATCATTAAATGTTTCTCAGTTTATCATATTTTAACATGGGGCATCAAAATCTTTAAAATTTATTCTATTCAGCATCTATTTGGGCAATAAGTATAAGAAGAGCTATTATTATTGGCAGTGGATTCAACAGAAAGTATAATTCAAGGATAAAAAGTTTTATCAATGGCTGAAGGTGTTTTGGCTGCTGTTTCGGCTGCCTAGAATCTATAGTTGCTGTCTTAGTGGTAAGTACTTGGAGCAGGTAGGGGTTCAGAGTGTTAATCTACTTAGACAACAATCTAATTGCTGCTCCTTTGCTTGAAGCAATAAAGCTTCATTTGAATCTGACATTCCATCTGTTAATCTCCTTGAAATTTCAGATAAACAAACTGAAAGAAATCAATCACCATCCCACAGCATGCTCTATGAGTTTCAGGGATTCCTGGGAGGCCACAAAATTGAGTGTGATCACCAATCTAAAATTGGAGTTCAATTACAAGGTAGGAAGAGAATAGGAAGGAGATGCATTATCACTACTGAAACATATATGGAGCCCCATTTGTGAATGAATTTCAAACTCTGCAACCAGTTATTTTTAATGTCTGAAATTATGATAAATTTTTGGAAGTTATAGTGGATGTTTCTTTCCTTATCTTACTGGGATTGTCCTGAAAAGTTATTTTAGAAAATTGGTCAAATAACATGTTGCACGTGGCTTGCGATGGACATATCTAAACCCCACACCAAGACGGAGTTAGTTAAATGAGGGAACATCTAAGTTTTAAGTAGCTTCCTTATGGACGATCAGCATGTTGTTGAAGTATAACGTTGTGGACTATGGACAGTCAACAATATTTACTTATAAGCTACACTATTGCAAAATGTATATACTATCCACTCGATACTATTTTTTGTATGTCGCTCTGATACCAGAAACCTTTTCTTTCATTGTTTCTTGTTTTTTAAACTTTGTTTAGCCACTTAAAGAAAGTCTGCTTATGGCACAATTTGCATCAAATCCAAAGTTGTATATTTGTTTTTCAATTAAAAATTACAGTTACCGCCCCCCCCCCCCAAAAAACCTTACCCAGACCCCATTAACAGGGGTACATCCATCCCTTAGGAGTTGTGAATGTTGGTCACTAAAAACTCACAAGTGTTCTCTCATCACTTTCAGGTGAAGGTGGGCCTCCTTGCCAGAAAGCCTTCCCTTTGAATTCCCCTGTACCCCCATCCCCATCCCACCCCGTGTCTCCTGTGGTCATGCCTGCCTGTCATGAGGTATAAATATTTGGCCACCTTGCATCTAGATAGAGCTCTGTGGTGTGATTTTTGGATCAGAGGTTCCTGTGGGAACTCAGCTATAGCTGAGCAGATAACACATTACTTAACAACCCCTCCAACACACACCCACATATACTTTGTCCTACTTTCCTCACTCCTTCTCCTGAGAGATTTCCTCCAGTTAATTTCCTCAATAGGAATACCCATCTCAGCTTCTGCTTCTTAAGACCTAAAAATACCTACTAATAAAAGCAGCGATATTATTATTTATGTATTTTAGTCTTTATATAATTAACTGTTCTCAAGAAAATTACAATATCAATAGGTAATATTGATTAGTAATTATCTCAATTCTATGCAATAAGCCAATTCCATAAATATACCTTCTGAATTTATATCACCTAAAACACTATAATTGGCAATTGCTAATTTTTTGCTATTTTACATTTGAATAAACTGAGGAAACAGAAATTAAGAAATTAGAAGAGTAAATGAATAAATAAAATATAAGTTGCATGCTTTGCAGAATGTTTTATGTCCTATATACAAAAGAAATAAATCTGAGATTTAAGTCAGTATAATATTAAGATGTCAGATATAATGGATAGATGATAAATGCTATGGAGAAAAAGAAAACATATTAAGGGAGATTGGGATATGAGTGTGTCTATTTTCTTGAGTGTGTTTACTGATAAGGGGTGGGAAATTGCTTGCTGTTTTTTGGAGTTCTCTTTGTTAAGGTGACACAGAGCTGAGGCATGAAACAAGTTAAAGAGTGAATGTGTGACCTATGCAGATGTGTTGAAGAAAAGCATTCTAGGCAATGGAACAGCGAATCCAAAGACCCTGACAGGTTGATATGTTTGATAGTGCTAAAAGTTGCTGCATAGGCATGAGCTAGGGTGAAGAGAATAACAGTGAAGACAGTTTCTTTTATTCTAGGTGAGATGGAATATAAGTGACATCTTGAACACAGCAGGGACATAACCTGTCTTCTGCTTTATAAGGGACCCTCAGGTTGCTGTGTATGGTTCAGGGGCAAAAGTAGAAGCAAGCAAAGCAGTCAGAAGATGCTTGTCATTTTTCAGGAAAGATAGATGGTAGCTTGGATCAGTGTTGGGATTCTGACACCAATTCTGTTGTGTGATTTTCCCCCCGCCCCCACCCCAAGCAGTTCTCAGACATCAGTTAAGTGTTACAATTCAACTCAGTTTTGACACTGTCTACCTGGTGATAGCATCAGATCCCATAGATTTAGGACTCAGTCCTGCAAGATGCTCCCACTCTCTACTCCTACTTCAGAAGTCAATTGCAAGTCCACATTACTATTTGTGCTTCTGACCATCTGGCTATAGATTAGAGATTCCAACAATGTCCTCCTTGGGTTAGATTACTTTATTAGAGTGGCTTGCAAGTTAGAGAAACATTTTACTTAGTAGATTTCTGGAGGATTATGAAAGGATATAACTCAGGAGTAGCCAGATCAAAGAGATGTATAAAACAAGGTAGAAGAACTTCTATGCCCTCTCTTAGCATGCCCCTCTCCCCAAATCTCTATGTGTTAACCAATTCAGAAGCTCTCCAGACCTCATTCTTTGGGTGATTATGGAGGCTTCATCACCTAGGCATGATGAATTAAACTGTTGGCCGTTGATGTTTGAACAAAACCTCTGGCCCTCCATATCCTATCTCCTACCTGAGGAGGGGGTAGAACTAAAAGTTCCAACCCAGTAATCATCAATTTATTTCTCTTTGGCAGCCAGCCCCATCTTTAGGTTACCCACGAACTTCCCGAGTCACCTCGTTAATCCAACAAAGGTGCCTTTATTTCTCTTATCACTTAGGAAATTCCAAGGGTTTAATGAGCTCTGTGTCAGGAACAGGGAGGAAGACCAAATATATATTTCTTGTTATAAATCACAATATTACAAATGCGATGTCAAAATTGTAAGAAGAGATCAGATCCAAATATATTTTGAATCAAATGTTTATTTATATAAAGAATTAAACAAAGTTATTTTTCTGATGAGATGCCCTGACAATTTCTCTTACGGGGCACCTGCCAATATCGAGACTAAGCCTTAATTTAATAACCTTCCTTGGCCTGTAAATTGGAATATAGAACTAAGAGTGGCTGACTGCCAGGATTCCAGGCAAGATAGAAGGAACTCTGCATAATACAATGAGAAGAATTAGGACCTGGGGCGTGGGGCAGGTAGGGGTTTAAGAAAGAGAGCATTGGAGGGGCAGCCAGATGATATAATGCTGATTGCTACACCAGGGATTCCTCCCCACTATTTCCAAAATCTTCAGTGTTCCTACAAAAGTCTTGAGGTAATTGAATTTCTTGTGGAGAGGCAGCTGTTTCAAAACTAGGTTGACACAGGGATATAGCTAGGCAGCATCAGGGACAAAACAGTGGGAAGGCCTCCTGCAGTCCTGGGGTTATTAGAAACTTAAGGAACACTCAGTGAACTGGGTTCATTAGTCACTTTGACAGACTGCTCACCACCAAATCCCATACAAATCCCATATGGTTATACACGTTTGTGGCTCCATCGTTAATAACATAGAATATTTACACGTTTTTCTAGTGGGCACTTATAACTGGATGCTGTACAGTTCTAACATTTCTGACATCACTTTCATGCTGTGCTCACCACTCCTTCTCTTTCCCTTCCCCTTCTCCCTCTCTCAGCAAGAGAAGGAACTCTCCAAATCAGTAGAGGAAAGTTTCCTAATGTCCTTTCTTTAAAATCAAACCATATACTTGTAGGGTAAATCTGTGGCATGAAAATGAACATGACTACCATGTTAAGCATGTTACACAATTTTTGTCACAATTTTTGTGAAGGGGTGCAAAGCACATTCCTATTAAAAATTCTGGAGATTATTTCTAGATGTCTGGACAACAAATTTAGAAGTATAAAGTTACTTCAGATTGTTTGCTTGATGCTCTTCATTAAGATAGAGGAAATTCACAATGGAAAAAATGTTAAATTTAATGGACAGACACTCATGTTTTTTATAGCCTATACATCTTTGCACTGTTCTGTAAGAAATAGGTGAGAGGGGGGAAACAGAAGTCATAAATGTCTAAATATGTAAATGCTTAACTTGACACGTGAGAAAAATAAAATGACATATCTAGTTAATTTTTACCTGGGATTTGCTATCATGACCTATACATGAATTTAATGAACAGTAATATAGAACATAATATACCTCATATAATTTTGTTTATATAGACAGCTTATCTAGGGATTTTGAAGGGAAGAAAAAAGTATTCTTAAATTATTTAATAAAAGCTTTAAAAGTGCTTGATATTAGTTTATTTTTAAATATAACATTATACTGTAAACAAAATTTTTATTTTTATGAGATTTTAAAAACAGCAGGAGTATAAACTATGCATAAATTAGAGTAATGTTTATGTTGATTATCTCAATGAAATCCAATATCACAATCACATCATCTAATAATGAGATTCAAGAAAGCATTATTGTTCAAACAGGTAGCTCAGTGAGATCAAAATAAATGTAAAAGAGTATAACCATTGTTTTTCAATAATAGCAAGAATGTAACCAATAACCTTTGCAGAGGGACAGAATGACATTCTTTATAAATGCTTTTAATTTGTAATAACAAAAAAATTCCTATTACCTCTAAAATACAATATATCACACTTTGAAAGTTGTAGCAGTAGCTTGAACCAACTTAAAAAAGAATATTATCATTTATTAGCTTGCACATTGGAGGAGCTGAGTGGGAGTCTGAGACTATTGTAGCAGTTCTAAGCACTGTAATTTTTTTTCTTTTTATAAGAATATGCTAATTTAATGCTTTATCACAAAATAAGTAGATATTTTATTTATATACATATTTATAGCTACTGTTAGTGGGGTAAACATAATCTAATTAAGAGAAAGATAAAAGGACAAAAGTTTCTTATTTAATGATTGGGCATAAACACCATGTCCACTCATAAAATCATCTTCTGATTCATTCTAGAATCACAAGATTCTTGTGTCTATTAATGTATGGGCAGAGTTTTTTCAGTAACTAAATTTCTTTATAAAATAGTTGAATACAGAATTGTATGATCCTGAACTGTAGAATATGGTTGCTTATTATACTGCAATCTACATCCTACAAACTTTAACTATTCCAAAATACAGAGGAAAGACAGCCAGATGGCTGAAACTGTCCAAATTTGAAACTGTCCAAATTACTGAATGAAATTATATATTGGGAGATAAGGAAAAAGTCATGTATTTTTAGATTTGCTTTATAAAGGAGTAGATTTTAAGGTTAAGGATAGAGTAAAATTAATTTTTTAGGAAGATATATAATAACTTAAATGATAGAAAAGAGAGAAGATGCTCAAGCTATTGCCTTACTGATATGTTGTATGCAGCTCAATATTTTGAACTGAATAGAAAAGGCCAAAACTATGACAGAAGAAAGATAAATTTAGGAGTTATGTGAAAATAGGCAAGCTCTAAAAAAATTAGGATCTAAAAATATATGTTTGTAAAGAATGTGATACACCAAAATATTCTGAGAAAAACTGATGAAAAAAAAGAGTTGAAAATGGGATAGAAGATTCAGGGGTAAAGGTATAAAATTAAGAGGTAAACTTTCCTGAATTTTGAGGGCTAGTGTGGCAAACTAGGACATGGATGCCTTTTTCTACTGAAGAGCAAATGCTTCAATTTGGCTTCAGTTGAACAATATTAGGTAAATTAATAGCTACCCTTTGGAACTATAATGGTCAATTTTTTGTTTGTCAATTCAATCTCAGAATGCATTAATCCCAATATAAAAAATTCTAAGAAAACAATATTTTGTGATTGAAAATCAGAAAAAGCCCTGAGGTATATTACAAGTTGCAGATAGAGTATTTCTTATCCAGTCATGTAGAAGTTTGTAAGGCATATCTTTAAATATGAAAAATAAACAAATTAAAAAAAAAGACCTGAACTCAGTACTAGTATATGCATATAAAACAACACAGGCTTCACAGTGTTTGATACTGGCTGTTAGCAACATTTTCGTTGCTGTTTCCAGTGGCAGTGATCCCTGGTTGCTCAACCATAGGTTCACAATATGTTTGTCCTCCTCTCCTTAAATGTGGAATGGTCTTGACACTCTTGCCAACGTGACATAATTGCTTTTGGACCTTCTAATGCATCATGCTGCTGGGATGATAGAGAAGAAGCAATGCACTATGGAAAGGGCTTCCTCAGTGGTGATTTTATGAAAAGAAGGTAATAGTTTATTTGTTCTTTTTATAGCAAGTGACCAAGGAATGTCAAAAGGAAACAATGATGTAACTCTTAGCTCTCTGGCTCATCTTCATTGCCAGCACTAGTTCTCTCCATGGTCATCTTCATGTATTCTATATCCACCGAGTAAAACCTAATTCTGTAATACTGAATGCATTAAAAAATTAAAATGTTTTACAAAATTAAAAATTCAAGAGAGTAGACTTACTTCTGTTTTACGATTTTCTGCTGTTTACCCAAACTCAAGTATAATTCAGTAACAAACTGTTGAAGTTGGAAAGGGACTTGGAGACCATTTGGATCAAATAACACATTTTTAAAGAAATAATGTTTTAGAAATTATTGAGAGCGCTTTTTTTCTACTCTGTCCATTTACTTTTTGCGTGTGTTTTTGTGTTCAGAATGTTCTACTTTGTATTAAATATAAAATGAAAATCTCTGAACACATGCAACTTGGGAATTAGGTTTAATAATACAAATTATTTGAGAGGAATACATGTATACAGATTAATGTCACCTACTATTTTTTGACTTTGGGAAACAGATTTAAACATCTTTACCAGGAAAGATGTTATACTGAATCATCTTACTTCTACTTCACCCTATCTTTTTTTCTTTTCTTTTTTTATTGTGGTCTGTCCATTTACTTTTTACAAATAAAATACTTAATTTTTTATTTCATTACTAAAATTAATGACTGTTTCTTGAACTTATGCATGTGTTTATCTGATCTTTATTTATGCTTTAGTTTATCCATCAATTTGTTTACGCCTCTAGCGTACCAGCGGATATTTAATGAATAACTACTATGTGCCAGGCTCTGTGCTTTATGATGAGTACATTTAATTTTAGTGATAAGATTAAGTCTATTAAATTTTTACTATACTTCACTTTTAAAGCAGTTTGACTCATAGCGAAATCGAATGGAAAGTAGAGAAAGTCACATATAAATAACGCTTGCCTCCACAGATGCTTAGCATCTCCCATTATCAACATACCCCACCAGACTTGCACATGAACCTACACTGACGCACCATGATCACCCAGAGTCCACAGTTTACATAGTTCACTCTTGATGTTGTACATTCTATGGGTCTGAACAAATTTATAATGCTATACATCCACTAGAAGATACTTGAAGATAACTTCTTGAGATGTTATTTATTCTCCATTCTCCGAGTCCTTCCACAACACCAACACTTCATCAATGCTTCTAGGAGTAACCGCAGAATTCTGTAAGCCTTGCTTTCAAGAGGAGACTGGTATTGGTAAGTATAAAATGTCAGATAGCCTTTTGAAAATCATAGCAGAATTAAGAGCCTTGAAAGCCAAACTACTTTGGATTTGTAAAACCCAAACTCTGTGAGAAAAGTCCCAAAGCATTGTGTGGATGACAAATAGCCCTAAACCGGATGTCAAGTTTAACCCAGGAACTATCTAGTGAGAAAAAAATGCAGAAATTTGTAAGACAAGTTACCTACTGGATTATTTGAAAATCTCACAAATGGAAATCTTTTAAATAACTGGAATAACCATCAGCTTCATAGGCTTCATTTTTTTTAAAGATTTTATTTATTTATTTGTCAGAGAGAGAGAGAGCAAGCACATGCAGACAGAGTGGCAGGCAGAGACAGAGAGGGAAGCTCCCTGCCAAGAAAGGAGTCGGATGTGGGACTCGATCCCAGGACGCTGGGATCATGACCTGAGCCGAAGGCAGCCGCTTAACCAACTGAGCCACCCAGGCATCCCCATAGGCTTCATTTTTAATACCAAGCAACATGTCAGAAACCTTTGACATTTAATCACTTTCAGGTAGAAGATTGAGAAATATGAAAGAAAGAAATTCTTCTGAATGGTTACTCAAGAAAAATGGAAATTTAAGCAAAAAATGATAAAATATATCACAAATTGTCACGATTGTGATCTGTGCCATTATTAAAAAAGAATATGAGCAGTTCAATTATTATAAAGGAATAAATAAACTTACATTTTTGCACAAGAGAGAACAAGAGGAAATGAAATGGAATGGAAATACATCAGGAAATAGGAGCCAGAGAATCTGGATCCAATTAATTTTTCTTTTCCTCCACATGGTCTCATAGTGATGGTTTTCAATTTACTTCTGCTTAATTTTTGACTCTGTTTTCAATATCATTTTAACCCAGATTACTTTTACCTTCTGATCTCTCAGTCATGGGATTTGGCATTAAGTAGCAGGATTCTAATTCTGATTTACTTGGAAAGACAATCTGATTGGCTTAAATTGATTATGGTCCCTACCCTATCAGTTCTGGTTGGGTGATAGGTGTGGGGTGGGAAGAAACAAGTGGTTGTGTTTATATTATAAATATGGAGATTAGGGCCAATTTTATCAGGTGGCAGACAAATCTCAAGGGGATGTCATTTGAGTGAGAAAGCTAAGAGAAGTTTATTATAACTTTATAATAACGTTCCATTCATGAAACTGAACTAAAAAGTAATAGAACACACATACTCCCACCAATATTATAAACATATATGTACATAATAGAAACATGTTGTCTTTCTTTCTCAGCATAGAAAAAACTTTTTGAGACCTAATCCCCAAAACGAACCTTATGAACTCAGTTTCTCTCAACAAGTGAGAAATTTTTTTCTCAGTTTATTTACCAGTTACATTAATAGTGGGATTTAGCTTTTAACACAACTGACTTAATTATTTTAACATTCAATTACCCTAAATCATCAAATAATTCAGACCAAGAACTGGTTCATCTAATTATTTTGAGCACAAAGTATAGAAATATTAATCCGAGTTTAAAATGCAACTCTGCAATTCCAAGAGCTAGTATATATGTTATGATTGTTTTATAGTAGGTAAAATACAATGTGTGACATATAATAAAGAGCTAAGGATAGAAATATATATATTCTAACATTTACCTTGAAGCTACTTGAAGAAGTCTGCTTAGATAACAAATAAATAGACATATTTGAAATGATGTGCTATTTAGAGTAACTACATTTCAACTCTTATGTTGCTAAATGCTTTAACAGTAAGAGAAGCTAAGGAAGTTTTCAAAATTACTGCTTTATTAAAAACTTATAAGTTTGTTAATAAAGTAAACTTATTAAATGATAATAAGGATGAAATGAATATTTTCTGTTCTTTTTCAACCTAATGATTATTTTATGTGTATTTTTTTAAATCTACAACTACGACTGTTTCAAATATGCTGCTTCCAATTTTAGTGAAGGTCTCATCTACCAGTTTGCATTCCACAAAATATTAAAAAAGTGTCATATTTATATAAGGGATGATTCTGAAGTAACATTGAGAAAGCAGATGGTTGGGACGAGGGAATCTCATTTGTGATTTTTTTGTCCAAAATATCTGCAAGATTATCTTGCAAAATCTTCCAGAAGGAGGCAATTACCTATATATCTCCACAATAAAGACAGAGCATTCAGTAGAATGAATGATAGTAACCACGGAGGTAAATGTGTTGTCAAACTTTGTCACCTTATCGCTGAGGATTTCCTACATAAAAATGACAGGGAGGATATGTGATAACCTTAGACTTAAATGATAGTAGAGCAAAATATAGAAAAGGATAATCACCTCTATACAGTGAATCTGATTCATTCCTCCGTGTGGGAAGGTGAGCTGTCTTACAAGTGTCCGAGGTATTGTTACAGACTCAGAATAGTAGGACGGCACATTTGTATTTGTATTGGCAGAAGGTGATGATTATTGTTCCAGGAGAATATTAATGTTTCTCCTCTTCAAAGGCAGCTTCAGAGTGGGAAGCTAGACTGCGGCAGCTCCCCATGTACTAGGAATCAAGGGATGCCCATTCTCCCAGTTCCACAAGACAAGGGGTTTTGCCTTAACTTTCTATCAGATGATTAACTCCTCTGGATGAATGCATTGCAAATCCAGAAAAATAAATAGACAAACATCCTGCTACAGGATTGATTAAAATGTGACCCACTAAAGGACAGCAAATAATCTATTGTTACATTTTTCAGTTTAGTCATGGATTAGTGTATTACAATGCCTGTTCAAAAGGAAATGAAGGCAAAGTAAACACATATGAAATGGAGAGAAGGATCAGACCCTGTCCCACAAACAGGGTCATATTGGTGACAAGAGAAGTGATGTGGGGAAGGCATATTTTCATGGATAAATGAATATATGTGCCAGTCCCACCCTAATTATTTGGGTACATAGAACCTTATTTTGTTTTTAGAAAATCATTAATCTTTAAATATGGCTTAAAAATTCCAAATGTGAGATGTCCCTACAGAAAATCTTAGCTCTGTCAGAGGTTTTTTCCAAGGGTCAATAGTCAAGTTGGAAGATTATGCCATAAATGCAGTACCTCTATATACAGATACAAAGTGTCATCTTTTTCTAAGCCCAGGAATTTCCTCACTTTCAACAATCCCTCCCAATACACTGACACATAACATGAATTCTGAAAATAAGATTAAAGGTAAATAATTGGTAAATATCAGAAGTTCTAAGAATAAGTTATTATAGCAAAGTATTGTTAATTTTTTGTTATTTTAAAAATCATGTCAAGCAGGTAGTTCCTTCTAGTTTAATTTTAAAATAAGGATCTATTCAGATAAAATGCATCAAGAAAGAAATAAATTTATATAAACTTTATAGCTCAGCTCTTCACAACTTCCCACTGTGAAATACACTACGTCAGAAAAATACAATAACTTTACCCTAAATTAAGCTATTATCTTATAAGTCCATTGGAGCTGATAAGGATTCACCCTCTAGCCTTGATGAAGAGCAAGCGCTATGGCTGGAAGGACACTAAGGGGGACAATAAAATCTTATTCACATTTACTTCTGATAGTCTTCCCAATAGAAAAACTGAAAACTACTTTTTAAGGTGGCTAAGAGCATTTTGACCCCCAATGCCCTCCATTTTTACTTTTAAATATTCATTTTACCACTATAATTATCATAAATGCCACATACTTCTTAGCAGCAGGAAAAAACAAGAGCACAAAGCATCCATTGTTGCAAAGTTAGGAAAAGGAATTGGTTGGGTCAGGAAAAGCCACAGAAATGATGTATTATGTGGTTGACACATTTTAGCCATGATTTTTTTTCAATAAGGAATTGATTAAAGACTACTTAAATATTGATTTTTCTGCCATATTTTCTCAAGAGAATAATGAAGTACCAAGAATTTCTTCTTCTGTCCATAAGTCAGAATAAATAGGTTTTTGGTCAGAAACCAGAAATTTGACTAAAGCCTATGATCATATATTTAATTCTACTTAAATGTATAACATACATAACATATGTTATATAATATACATATGTTATGTATGTTATACATATTTATATATTATTATGAAAACATATACATATACATAACATAATGAAGCATATAGATAACATAAAATGTACCTTTTAAACTATTTTTGAGTGTACAGTTTTGTGGCATTAAATACATTCACATTTTTGTACAACTATCACCACCATCCATCTTTATTTTTTCATCTTCCCAACTGAAACTCTATCCATGAAATAGTAATGTTCATTCTCCCCTCTTCCCTGGCCACCTTCACTCAGCCTTGTCTCTCTAAAATCAAATATAAATGTAATCAGATAACATAATGTCCTTAAGTTTCATCTATATTATTGCATATATTAGAATTTTTTCTTTCCAAGCCTGAATAATATTCTGCTCTATGTATATATGCTATATTTTACATACACATTTGTCCAGAGACAAATGATGGATTGCTTCTACCTTTGAGCTATTGTGAATAATGCAGCAATGAACCATGATGCAGATATCTCTTTGATTCTCTGCTTCCAGTTTTTTGAGTACATATCTGAAATGGAATTGTTGGGTTATGTGGTAATTCTATGTTTATTTTTTTGGAACCACCATACCATTTTCTACACAGCTGCACCATTATCTATTCCTACTTGCAGTATGTATAGGATTCCGATTTCTCCACATCTCCAACAATACCTGTGTTTCCTGGATTTTGTTTGTTTGTTTTGTTTTTGAGAATAGCCATCATAATGAGTACGAAGTGATATATCATTATGGTTTGATTTACATTTTTCTAATGATAAGTTAGGTTGACCTTCTTTCCATGTGCTCAATGGCCATTTATTTATGTATCTTTTTGGAGAAATGTCTATGCAAGTCCTTCATCCATTTTTTAATCAGGTTATTTATTTTTGTTGTTGTTTATTTATTTTAGTTGTTATAGTAGAAGTTACAATACGCATTCTTGCCTTATTGGAGTCTATAATTTTACCACTTCTTAGTAATGTAACGCCCTTATGGGACCCAATACTATTATTGATTCATAATTTTAATACAAATAATTACACATGACTACTATTGAAATTAAAATGGTAGTAGTGTCTGCTGGATTTGTAGAAGCAGAAGACATGGAGAAGGAAGGGGATGGGAAGGGGAGTGGGAGGAGGAGGAAAAGGAGAAGAAGAAGACAAGGCCAAATAAAAATATCTATATAGTTCATCAAATATCAAGAAAGGATAACATGATAAAATAAAACCAAACCATATAAGTAATCTTAGTAAATGCAAATAATTCAAAATTTCTGCAGTTTCCTGATTGGCAGGAAGAAACCATTTATATCCAATCATTGTGTGTTCATATAGTTTCCAATTCAAAAATGGTATAATATAATAATATAGTATCATTTGAGAAACAGTTTGTTCACAAATGGTAAGAGTAGATGTAACATAATCTGGGTAGTTTCCTTTGGTTTATTGTCCCTAAGTGTGACCAATGACCTGTAGTTTTCACTCTCCTGGAAATCTTTTTTTTTTTTTTTTTCTCATTTTATTTATTTTTTCAGCGTAACAGTATTCATTCTTTTTGCACAACACCCAGTGCTCCATGCAAAACGTGCCCTCCCCATTACCCACCACCTGTTCCCCCAACCTCCCACCCCTGACCCTTCAAAACCCTCAGGTTGCCCCAACCTCCCACCCCTGACCCTTCAAAACCCTCAGGTTGTTTTTCAGGGTCCATAGTCTCTTATGGTTCGCTTCCCCTCCCCAATGTCCATAGCCCGCTCCCCCTCCCCCAATCCCACCTCCCCGCAGCAACCCCCAGTTTGTTTTGTGAGATTAAGAGTCATTTATGGTTTGTCTCCCTCCCAATCCCATCTTGTTTCATTTATTCTTCTCCTATCTCCTACCCCCCCATGTTGCTTCTCCATGTCCTCATATCAGGGAGATCATATGATAGTTGTCTTTCTCCGATTGACTTATTTCACTAAGCATGATACGCTCTAGTTCCATCCACGTCGTCGCAAATGGCAAGATTTCATTTCTTTTGATGGCTGCATAGTATTCCATTGTGTATATATACCACATCTTCTTTATCCATTCATCTGTTGATGGACATCTAGGTTCTTTCCATAGTCTGGCTATTGTAGACATTGCTGCTATAAACATTCGGGTACACGTGCCCCTTCGGATCACTATGTTTGTATCTTTAGGGTAAATACCCAGTAGTGCAATTGCTGGGTCATAGGGTGGTTCTATTTTCAACATTTTGAGGAACCTCCATGCTGTTTTCCAGAGTGGTTGCACCAGCTTGCATTCCCACCAACAGTGGAGGAGGGTTCCCCTTTCTCCACATCCTCTCCAGCATCTGTCATTTCCTGACTTGTTCATTTTAGCCATTCTGACTGGTGTGAGGTGATATCTCATTGTGGTTTTGATTTGTATTTCCCTGATGGCGAGTGACGTGGAGCATTTTTTCATGTGTCTGTTGGCCATCTGGATGTCTTCTTTGCAGAAATGTCTGTTCATGTCCTCTGCCCATTTCTTGATTGGATTGTTTGTTCTTTGGGTGTTGAGTTTGCTAAGTTCCTTATAGATTTTGGATACTAGCCCTTTATCTGATATGTCGTTTGCAAATATCTTCTCCCATTCTGTCAGTTGTCTTTTGGTTTTGTTAACTGTTTCCTTTGCTGTGCAAAAGCTTTTGATCTTGATGAAATCCCAACAGTTCATTTTTGCCCTTGCTTCCCTTGCCTTTGCCGTTGTTCCTAGGAAGATGTTGCTACGGCTGAGGTCAAAGAGGTTGCTGCCTGCATTCTCCTCAAGGATTTTGATGGATTCCTTTCTCACATTGAGGTCCTTCATCCATTTGGAGTCTATTTTTGTGTGTGGTGTAAGGAAGTGGTCCAATTTCATTTTTCTGCATGTGGCTGTCCAATTTTCCCAGCACCATTTATTGAAGAGGCTGTCTTTTTTCCATTGGACATTCTTTCCTGCTTTGTCGAAGATTAGTTGACCATAGAGTTGAGGGTCGATTTCTGGGCTCTCTATTCTGTTCCACTGGTCTATGTGTCTGTTTTTGTGCCAGTACCATGCTGTCTTGATGATGACAGCTTTGTAATAGAGCTTGAAGTCCGGAATTGTGATGCCACCAACTTTGACTTTGTTCTTCAATATTCCTTTGGCTATTCGAGGTCTTTTCTGGTTCCATATAAATTTTAGGATTATTTGTTCCATTTCTTTGAAAAAAATGGATGGTATTTTGATAGGGATTGCATTAAATGTGTAGATTGCTTTAGGTAGCATAGACATTTTCACAATATTTATTCTTCCAATCCAGGAGCATGGAACATTTTTCCATTTTTTTGTGTCTTCCTCAATTTCTTTCATGAGTACTTTATAATTTTCTGTGTATAGATTCTTAGTCTCTTTGGTTAGGTTTATTCCTAGGTATCTTATAGTTTTGGGTGCAATTGTAAATGGGATTGACTCCTTAATTTCTCTTTCTTCAGTCTTGTTGTTAGTGTATAGAAATGCAACTGATTTCTGTGCATTGATTTTATATCCTGACACTTTACTGAATTCCTGAACAAGTTCTAGCAGTTTTGGAGTGGAGTCTTTTGGGTTTTCCACATATAGTATCATATCATCTGCGAAGAGTGATAGTTTGACTTCTTCTTTACCAATTTGGATGCCTTTAATTTCTTTTTGTTGTCTGATTGCTGAGGCTAGGACTTCTAGTACTATGTTGAATAGCAGTGGTGATAATGGACATCCCTGCCGTGTTCCTGACCTTAACGGAAAAGCTTTCAGATTTTCTCCATTGAGAATGATATTTGCGGTGGGTTTTTCATAGATGGCTTTGATAATATTGAGGTATGTGCCCTCTATCCCCACACTTTGAAGAGTTTTGATCAGGAAGGGATGCTGTACTTTGTCAAATGCTTTTTCAGCATCTATTGAGAGTATCATATGGTTCTTGTTCTTTCTTTTATTAATGTGTTCTATCACATTGATTGATTTGCGGATGTTGAACCAACCCTGCAGCCCTGGAATAAATCCCACTTGATCGTGGTGAATAATCCTTTTAATGTACTGTTGAATCCTATTGGCTAGTATTTTGGCGAGAATTTTTGCGTCTGTGTTCATCAAGGATATTGGTCTGTAGTTCTCTTTTTTGGTGGGATCCTTGTCTGGTTTTGGGATCAAGGTGATGCTGGCCTCATAAAATGAGTTTGGAAGTTTTCCTTCCATTTCTATTTTTTGGAACAGTTTCAGGAGAATAGGAATGAGTTCTTCTTTAAATGTTTGGTAGAATTCCCCTGGGAAGCCGTCTGGCCCTGGGCTTTTGTTTGTTTGGAGATTTTTGATGACTGTTTCAATCTCCTTACTGGTTATGGGCCTGTTCAGGTTTTCTATTTCTTCCTGGTTCAGTTGTGGTAGTTTATATGTCTCTAGGAATGCATCCATTTCTTCCAGATTGTCCAATTTGTTGGCGTAAAGTTGCTCATAGTATGTTCTTATAATTGTCTGTATTTCTTTGGTGTTAGTTGTGATCTCTCCTCTTTCATTCATGATTTTATTGATTTGGGTCCTTTCTCTTTTCTTTTTGATGAGTCTGGCCAGGGGTTTATCAATCTTATTGATTCTTTCAAAGAACCAGCTCCTAGTTTCATTGATTTTTTCTATTGTTTTTTTGGTTTCTATTTCATTGATTTCTGCTCTGATCTTTATGATTTCTCTTCTCCTGCTGGGTTTAGGGTTTCTTTCTTGTTCTTTCTCCAGCTCCTTTACGTGTAGGGTTAGGTTGTGTACTTGAGACCTTTCTTGTTTCTTGAGAAAGGCTTGTACCGCTATATATTTTCCTCTCAGGACTGCCTTTGCTGTGTCCCACAGATTTTGAACTGTTGTGTTTTCATTATCATTTGTTTCCATGAATTTTTTCAATTCTTCTTTAATTTCCTGGTTAACCCATTCATTCTTTAGAAGGATGCTGTTTAGTCTCCATGTATTTGGGTTCTTTCCAGCTTTCCTCTTGTGATTGAGTTCTAGCTTCAGAGCATTGTGGTCTGAAAATATGCAGGGAATGATCCTAATCTTTTGATACCGGTTGAGACCTGATTTGTGACCCAGGATGTGATCTATTCTGGAGAAGGTTCCATGTGCACTAGAGAAGAATGTGTATTCTGTTGCTTTGGGATGAAATGTTCTGAATATATCTGTGATGTCCATCTGGTCCAGTGTGTCATTTAAGGCCTTTATTTCCTTGTTGATCTTTTGCTTGGATGATCTGTCCATTTCAGTGAGGGGAGTGTTCAAGTCCCCTACTATTATTGTATTATTATTGATGTGTTTCTTTGATTTTGTTATTAATTGGTTGATATAGTTGGCTGCTCCCACGTTAGGGGCATAGATATTTAAAATGGTTAGATCTTCTTGTTGGACAGACCCTTTGAGTAGGATATAGTGTCCTTCCTCATCTCTTATTATAGTCTTTGGCTTAAAATCTAATTGATCTGATATAAGGATTGCCACTCCAGCTTTCTTCTGATGCCCATTAGCATGGTAAATTGTTTTCCACCCCCTCACTTTAAATCTGGAGGTGTCTTCGCGTCTAAAATGAGTTTCTTGTAGGCAACATACTGATGGGTTTTGTTTTTTTATCCATTCTGATACCCTGTGTCTTTTGATTGGGGCATTTAGCCCATTAACATTCAGGGTAACTATTGAGAGATATGAATTTAGTGCCATTATTTGCCTGTAAGGTGACTGTTACTGTATATTGTCTCTGTACCTTTCTGATCTACTACTTTTAGGCTCTCTCTTTGCTTAGAGGACCCCTTTCAATATTTCCTGTAGAGCTGGTTTGGTGTTTGCAAATTCTTTCAGTTTTTGTTTGTCCTGGAAGCTTTTTATCTCTCCTTCTATTTTCAATGATAGCCTAGCTGGATAGAGTATTCTTGGCTGCATGTTTTTCTCGTTGAGTGCTCTGAATATATCATGCCAGCTCTTTCTGGCCTGCCAGGTCTCTGTGGATAAGTCTGCCGCCAATCTAATATTTTTACCATTGTATGTTACAGACTTCTTTTCTCGGGCTGCTTTCAGGATTTTCTCTTTGTCACTAAGACTTGTCAATTTTACTATTAGGTGACGGGGTGTGGATCTATTCTTGTTGACTTTGAGGGGGGTTCTCTGCATCTCCTGGATTTTGATGCTTGTTCCCTTTGCCATATTAGGGAAATTCTCTCCAATGATTCTCTCCAATAGACCTTCTGCTCCCCTCTCTGTTTCTTCTTCTTCTGGAATCCCAATTATTCTAATGTTGTTTCGTCTTATGGTGTCACTTATCTCTCGAATTCTCCCCTCATGGTCCAGTAGCTGTTTGTCCCTCTTTTGCTCGGCTTCCTTATTCTCTGTCATTTGGTCTTCTATATCACTAATTCTTTCTTCTGCCTCATTGATCCTAGCAGTGAGAGCCTCCATTTTTGATTGCACCTCATTAATAGCTTTTTTGATTTCAACTTGGTTAGATTTTAGTTCTTTAATTTCTCCAGAAAGGGCTTTAATATCTCCAGAGAGGGTTTCTCTAATATCTTCCATGCCTTTTTCGAGCCCGGCTAGAATGTTCAGAATCGTCATTCTGAACTCTTGATCTGACATATTACCCATGTCTGTGTTGATTAGGTCCCTAGCCTTCGGTACTGTCTCTTGTTCTTTTGTTTGTGGTGATTTTTTCCGCCTTGTCATTTTGTCCAGATAAGAGGATATGAAGGAGCAAATAAACTACTAAAAGGGTGGCAAAGACCCCGGAAAAATGCGCTGTAACCAAATGAGAAGAGACCCCAAATTGTGGGGGGGAGAAAGGGGATAAAACAGCTTCTGAAAAAAAAAGAAAAAAAAAAAAAAAAGAAAGAAAAGAATTTAAAAAATAAAACAAATAAAAAAATACAAAAAAGAAAGAAAAAGTGTATATATTTAGATGAACTAGTCAAAAAATGTTAAAAAAGAAAAGGGTAAAAGTTTTAAAAAATTTAGCAGAAGAAGAAAAAAGAAAAAAGAAAAAAAAATTGAAAAAAGAAAAAAAAATTGAAAAAAGAAAAAAAAATTGAAGTAGCCGCAAGACTAAAGAATCATGGGGAGAAAGCCATGAGTTCCGTGCTTTGCTTTCTCCTCCTCTGGAATTGCTCTGCTGTCTTAGGAATTGAATCTGCTTTCTTCTTGATAGATGAACTTCGTCCTGGCTGGATATTTTGTTGATCTTCTGGGGGAGGGGCCTGTTGTAGTGACTCTCAAGTGTCTTTGCCCGAGGCGGGATTGCACCGCCCTTACCGGCGGCCAGACTAAGTAATCGGCTCGGGTTCGCTTTTGGGAGCTTCTGTTCCCTGAACGCTTTCCGTAGAGTTCCGGAGGACGGGAATGAAAATGGCGGCCTCCCAGTCTCCGGCCCGGAGGAGCCGAGAGCCTGGGGCCCCACTCCTCAGTGCGCCCCCAGAGGACAGCACCCAATCACTCCCGTATCCCCAGCCTCTAGCCGCGCTCGGAGCTCACCCAGCCCGCGACCAGTTCAAGGTAACCCCGAGCTGAGAGTTCAGTCCTCGGCTCTGTCTTGGCAGCCGGCTTCTCCGTTCTAATAGCTGCGAGCTCTCCGACACTCCGACACCCCCGATCCTTCTGTGACCCTGCGGGGCCTGGGGCCATGCTGGCCCCGCGTGGGCTTCACCCCGGTTTAGCCCCTGGAGCAATGTCCCTCAGTGGAACAGACTTTTAAAAGTCCTGATTTTGTGCTCCGTTCCTCCGCCGCTTGCCGGGAGCCGGCCCCTCCCCCCGCGGTCTATCTTCCCGTCGTTTTAGATTCACTTCTCCGCCAGTCCTACCTTTCAGAAAGTGGTTGATTTTCTGTTTCTAGAGTTGCTGTTCTTCTTCTCTTCGCTCTCCCGTTGGATTTGTAGGTGTTTGCAATGTTTAGATAAGCTATCGAGCTGATCTCCTGCTACCTGATGTAGTCTCAGGCTGCTACTTCTCCGCCATCTTGACTCCTCCCTCCTCTCCTGGAAATCTTAATTGTTATCATACCTCCTGGTACTTAAATTATGATTCTGGAAGAATTTATACTAAACACCTAAGTGCTTCCCTTTAAGGGATTGCTTATAATATTTTTGTGTCCTATTCCCTGAAAGAAATTCAGACATAATAAGTTTACATTATCTTCCCACAAGAAGAAATAGAATCCATGACTAGTTATTTTTCAAAAATATCTATGCCTGTGGTTTTCCAGAATTCCTGAAAGCCCATTTTTTGATGTCCGACTATTTATTGACCAAGAAAATTAAAACAAAATAGGAAAATATGATGCTATCAAAAGATAGATCTAAACCAAAGGGGCACAGAAAGTTTTTAAAAGTCAAAAGTAAAACAAATGCATACAGGCATAAAGTTAAAGATGAAGCAGTAATACTAGAGGAATTTAAAACAAAAATTGTTGCAGAACAAAAAGTATTTTAAACACAGTGAAATAGACATCGTTCTAAAGAAAATATTTTATAAAGGCTTAATACTGAATAAAACTACTAGGCTAATAAAAAAATAATTTTAAGGAATGAAGGAAAGAGAAATAGCATCAAATATAATTTTAATACAATTCTTGAATCTTGGGCAAAAATAATGGTAAAGCAAACTAAATTTTATAATGTAAAACCTAACAATGAATCAACACTCAGGAACCAATGCAATATTTAGAAACCCTTGTAATGAACACAGTAAAGTGAAAATTTGCTGATTATTTTACCAACCAGAATTGTGTGGATAAATTTCTAACCAGAATTCAACAAATCGAGAACATAAAAATGCTTAAACAAAATAAATGAATACTTTGAAAAATATAGCAATATATTTTAATGAAGAAATAGTAATCTAAAGTAAATATGGAGAAATAGCTAAAAAAATGAAGACATGAGACACTTGTTCTATATAATAGATATCTGACATAACTCATTTAAAGATGACTTATGAACTTCTATAAGAAAAGGATGAGGTTGGGGCACCTGGGTGGCTCAGTGGATTAAGCCTCTGCCTTCAGCTCAGGTCATGATCTCAGGGTCTTGGGATTGAGCCCCGCATCAGGCTCTCTGCTGAGCAGAGAGCCTGCTTCCCCCTTCTCTCTGCCTGCTGCTCTTCCTACTTGTGATCTCTCTCTATCAAATAAATAAATAAAATCTTTAAAAAAAGAAAAGGATGAGGTGAGTGATAAAGGTGATGTTGATTAGCAAGTGCACTTGTGATGACCACTGGTTGATGTATGGATATATTTTAATCATTATATTGTACACCTGAAACTAGTACAACACTCCATGTTTACTATACTTGAATTAAAATTTTAGAAAAAGAAAAAGAAAAGGATGAAGGGGATGGGGCAAAAAGGGATGAAGGGAGAGTAGGAGTTATAAGCTTTAAGTTGTGGGATAAATAAGTCATGGGGATAAAAAGTACAGCATAAGGAATAAAATCAATGGTACTATTTTAAAAACAGATTTTATTTATTTATTTGACAGAGAGATAGCGAGAGAGAGAACACAAGTAAGGGGAGTGGGAAAGGGAGAAGCAGATTTCCCACTGAGCAGGGAGCCCACTGTAGGGATCAAACTCAGGACGCTGGGATCATGGCCTGAGCCGAAAGCAGAAACTTAATGGCTAAGCCACCCAGGAGCCCCCAAATCGGTGGTATTGTAATAGCATTATAAATTGGCACATGGTAGCTACATTTGTGATGAACATAGCATAACATACAGACTTGTCGAATCACCATGTTGCACACCTGAAATTAATTTTTTAAAAAAGGATTAAGTTTCACAAGTAAAAATCTCCAAAAAAAGGATATTAGATATAGCTCAAACTATGTGATAAGATTTAGAATTAAACCACTCATGACAAACAATTTTTGAATAAATGGTGCCAGGGTACATTTTTGACCACTTGGATATAAATGAACAAAATCTCTAAAAATATCATGTGCAAAAATAAATAAAAAAAATTTTTTTTTCAAATAGAGGGATGGATTTCGGGAAGGAAAAAAGAATAAAAGGAAAAAAATATCTAAGTAATTATGTGACTACTCTTGGTTTTGAGAAGAAATTGTCTAAGTATACAGCTATATGGGTATTATTTTTGCATTGTTAAGCATATATCTTCCCCAAATCCATATATGTATTTTATTTCTATAATTAGAGAAAATATGGTATGTATTTATTTGTAAATACCTGAACATTCAATTCAATAAGTAGAAAGTGGTTTCAGATGATTTTGCAAAAACATGTATTAGCCAAAAGCCCCAAGATGTAAGTTAACTATACACTCCATATCCCACTGGTCCCAGGACATGAAGATTTTGACTGACTCTGTACTCACAAAGGGGCAATATAGACTTCTAGTTCTCAGGTCCATATAAAAGTGGCTTGGAGGTCACTACTCCTTCTGAACCAGTAAAAAGCTGAACAGACAGAAAAGTAAACAAGTATTTTTGAATCCATAAGAAGGGTGAGAATACAAGACAATCTGCTGCCCTTGAGACTGGAGAGACAGACAGGTGACTACAGGGAGTCAACGCTAAACTTGAGCAGAGGCTCATAAGCAGAAGTCACCAGGGGAACCAGTGTCGAGGGAAAACCTGAACTGTAATAGACAAACTGATGGAGGCTCAGTGCAGGCAAATCTGAAAGCTAAGAACTCTAGGGGGATCAGATCATAGGGCTGCTTTCACATTTTTGTGTGTTTTATGTCTAGGAGCTCAACCAGGTTCTCAAAATAAATATTGGAGAAAAATCTCTTCCTGCTTGCAGCAAGGGAAGGGGAAAAAACAAAAACAAAAACAAAAACAGAGTGAAGTATGAAAGAACACGCTGATCATCCTAACAAAACCTGCCCTCAGGGGAAATTAGTTAACCAAAGCCTAATTTGCTGGGGTGTTATCACAGCCTAAGGGACAGAGGGAAAGAGAAATACCAAACTCTAACCCATTGTAGTCATCCTGTCCCATATAAGTGGGGAGAAAACCAAACCAAAACAATACAAAACAGAAACAACTGAGAAACATTTATGAAGTTCATAGTTCAGTGAATTCATAAGCTCGCTAAAATACTGAGACTTAATCATAGGACTGTAGAACATTTCCACTTGTCCCACATGTCACTACCACCTTACAAAAGACCTATTCACAGCAGTTCCTTTTACTCAGTACACCTTGTCTAGCTATCAAGGAAAAAAAAAAAAAGAAATCACAGAGCATGCCAAATGATAGCACAGTTTGAAGAGACAGAGCTAGAATCAGAATTAAACACCTCACAAATGTTGGAAATACAGACTGGGTGTTTAAAACAACTATGATTAATATCTTAAGTGATCTAATTGGGGATCATGACCTGAGCTGAAGGCAGAGGCCCCAACCCACTGAGCCACCCAGGTGCCCCTCTCTTCATTACTCTTAAGTTTGGGAGGTTTCTTTCCATATATCCTCAAGCTCAAAGATTCTTTCCTCAGCCATATCTAGTCCACTAATAAACCCATCAAAACCATACTTCGTTTCTGCCATAGTGATTTTGATCACTACCATTTATTTTTATTTTTTTCTTAGAATTTCTAAATCTCTGCTTTCATATTCCATGTTCATATATGCCTTCTACTTTTTTCCCCCAATTAGATCACTTAAGATATTAACCATAGTTGTTTTAAACACCCAGTCTATATTTCCAACATTTGTGCAGTGTTTAATTCTGATTCTAGCTCTGTCTCTTCAAACTGTGTTATCATTTGGCATGCTCTGTGATTTCTTTTTTTTTTTCCTTGATAGCTAGACAAGGTGTACTGAGTAAAAGGAACTGCTGTGAATAGGTCTTTTGTAAGGTGGTAGTGACATGTGGGACAAGTGGAAATGTTCTACAGTCCTATGATTAAGTCTCAGTATTTTAGTGAGGTTATGAATTCACTGAACTATGAACTTCACAAATGTTTCTCAGTTGTTTCTGTTTTGTATTGTTTTGGTTTGGTTTTCTCCCCACTTATATGGGACAGGAATTTGGGGGTAGGCAGAGGAGGGATGGATGGATAGAACACTGAAGATTTTTAGAGCAGGGGACATACTCTGTATATCATAATAATGTATACACACCATTATACATTTGTCTAAACCCATAGAATGTATAATACTAAAAGTGAACTCTTATATAAACTATGGACTCTGGATGATTATGATCTGTCAATGTAGATTTCATCAATTGTAATACTCATACCACCTGGTAGGAATGATGGTTAGAGAGAGGTAAGCATGTCCTAGAGCCAGGGTGCATGGGAAATCTCTTTACCTTTCTCTCAATTTTGCTGAGAACCCAAAACTCTTCTAAAATAAGAAATTCTTGGGGCACCTAGGTGGCTCAGTTGGTTAACCCTCTACCTTTGGCTCTGTTCATGATCCCAGAGTCCTGGAATTGAGTCCCAGTTCAGGCTTCTTGCTCAGCAGGGAGTCTGCTCCCCCCACTTGTGCTCTGTCTCTCTCTCTGACAAATAGGCAAATAAAATCTTCAAATAAAATAAAAAATTCTGAAAAAATGAGTAGTCGGTATCAGTTTAGATGTCAAGAAAGACACTGAGGAGGGAAAGTGAAGAAGAGTGTAAGAAGTTACCTCTATATTATCTAAAACTGACCTTGGTACTTTAACAAAACATTTTTGTTAATAAACTTAAGAAACAAAAAATTTCGAAGTCGAAATGAAATAAATTTCTATCTTATCTTTGAATTCTAATATTGAAGATACGGTCATTAAATTTGTGATGACCAAGACAAATTTAATTTGCTATAGTGACTTGGGGTATTTGTTTTGCAGAGTTTCAGATTGAAGTATCAATATGAGGCAAAAATACAAAAGAAGGATACATAAAGGCTTGAAAAGTATTTGCCTAAATATGTATTTCACTTGTCTTAATATTAAACATTAAACATTAAAATTAATCTAAAGCACTAATGGCAAATTAGAAATAGATATTTGAAACATATATAAATAAAAGTACATGAACTCTAATAAAATAATCTTATATATATCAATAAGGCAGGTAAAATTCTGTAATGGAAATGAGGACAAAACACTTAAATTACATAAGAAATGCAAAAGTATTGTAGAATTACTTAAAATTTATGCCCCACCTGAATTAAGAAATGGCAACATAATATACACTCACAGGAGAAAATGTAAAACTACTTGTACTAATCTGTAGGTGACTTTATACCAGTATATAAGTTATAGATAGGCATTTGTCTATATTTGTAAGGAGATTTAGAAATGTCCATGCCCTTCCACTTGATTTTTTTTTCCTATGGCTACATATTAAGGGAATAATCAGAAACTATTTGAAAAATATTTGTGGCAATATTATTTGATATAGTCAAAAAAAGTGAAACAATTATAAAGAGCTTAAGTCTTCAACAAAGCATAAATATTTGTTAATTAAATTATAGCAAAATGATATTTATAATAAAATTACAACACTAAAATTATAACACTAGTTTATGATAAATATGCTTTCAAAATATAAGAAAATAAATTGGACTAATGTAGATGAAAGTTTTAGAATAATTATATGACACATCATAGTTTTGATTTTGTTTTGAGAAATATCCTTAAGAAATGATTAGTTTGCAATCCATGAAGATGTCAATCTGTGGGTTAATTCATCCTCTCTTTCTCTCTCATTCCAACTCTATTCAGTATTAACAGTCTAATACTTTGTTAATAAATTCCAGATCTTGAGAATATCGACAGGATTAAAAATGTGGACACAGTGGCCAGACTGAGGTTGTTATCATAAGGTCAATAATTTTTCTTTCAACTGACTCATTCCTTAAAGCAGACGCTGATAAGGAGAAAAAAAAAAAAATTACTTCAAGAGCTGTAATTATAGGTGGTCATAGAAAATAATCTTATGGTGAAAACTAGGAAACAATGTGCAGAGGCAGAGAAACAGAAAAAGGGGGAAATAAAACTTTTCTTTTATTCCTTCCTTCCTTCCTTTTTTTTTTTTTAAACCCTAAGTATTGACGCCATGTTTAGCATTTTACTTCTGAACTCTAGTTTAATCCTCTTATAAATCAGCCCTGAAGCTCAGAGCTGGGATTGAAAACTGAGAATTTGAGAATCCGGTTGGTGAGACTTTAGTATATCTCTTATACTTTACTGCTTCTTATGGTAACTTGCACCCATGGCATAATCCTAGAGAAATGTCCTTACATAACTTGTTCATCTTGAGCACTAATTTATAATGAAAATGATGTAACATTTGTTGTATCTGATTAGGAGAATATTCTTTGTTTTTTAATGATGATTCAACCAAGTCTAATCAAGATATATCCTAAGTATCAAGATTCTTAAATATCTACATCTTGAAAGAATTTTAGTGTTCAAGTAATATAGTCTAAATTTTACAGATATGAAGACTGAATCACAGAATAGAACATTCTTTAATCCCATCTCAGAGGTGCCTCCTTAGTGCAGTAGGTAGCGTGTCAGTCTCATAATCCCATCACAGTGTCTGTCAGTGTCCCTGGTCTTTTATTTTTTTATAAGTACAGGCAAAAACTCCACATTTTAAAATTTAACATTCACTTTTAAAGTAAGTATAAACAATCCAACTTTCTTAAATTTCCTGGCAGATAACTTTTCTAGTTTGCTTATATAATTTACTATTAATTAGCAATGACATTTGAGGGGCGCCTGGGTGGCTCAGTGAGTTAAGTGTCTGTGTTCAGCTCAGGCCATGATCTAGGGGTCCTGGGATGGAGTCCCTTGACAGGCTCTCTGCTCAGAGGGTGTCTGCTTCTCTCTCCCCTCTGCCTGCTTATCTTCTCTCTCTCTCTCTCATGCTCTCTCTCAAATAAACAGTAAATAAATAAATAAATCTTAAAAAATGATATTTGAGGTTTCGATATTTGATATTCACAATTCAGGTTTTGGTATTCACATATTCAGGTTTTGATTTTTGGTATTTGATATTCACAAGCTATTTTTGCCATTTTGCATAGATACTAACCATTTCATTTAAATGTCTAAATGAAAGTTAGGTAAGCAATATGCCATGTGCAGTGTGACATTTAGAGAATCTAACTAGAAAGAGGTATTTTCCCTAACGTAGTTATATTGATATATACATATATATACAGAGAACAGAATAGCAACTGAATAGCAAAAGATAACATAAAAAATGAAATTCACAAACCATTTTTATTTTAAAGCTATAGATACCACTTAAAATTATATAATTAAAGGATTGAATGGTAAAATATTAAACTGTGTACATTTTTCTATGACAATTGCTGAAAACATATCTTCACTATAACATCTTTATCAAAAAAATACATTAAGCTCATTTGAATTGTTACCAAACAGGTTTGCATTCACTGATATTTATATATCATTATTTGTATGTATTTTGCCAGAGTTCATACTGTGTCTTTGTAACTAAAGTGTAAACTTGATATTCAGTTCGTATTGCCTAAAGACTCATTTTCAGAACCATTTGAACTTCTAAAAAATAAAAAAGAATAACTTACTTGTTCATTCTTTGCAAAAAACACAGTTTGGTGCTTGAACTCTATCTTCTTTGCTAATCCACCCAGTAACCTAATCCAAGAAAACATAGGGTTAGTCCATCTCCTAGTGCAAGGATAATGGCAGCTACTTTAAGCCTCCTTCACTTTAACCAGCAGTGATTTTGAAGAAATCCAGTCTCTCTCTCTCTCTCTCTCTCTCTTTTTGAGAATCATGGAAATGCTTTGAAAGAAGTAAGACAGAATTGTATTCTTATGACATAATAATATTTTAAAAATCATTTTGCTTTCTAGAACAACATGAACTATTCTTTGGAGCTCTCAACTTGGTCCTAGCCTGAACTCTGTGATTCAGACCCACTGCGTAGAGGGAAGGAGGCATTACAGGCTTGACCTGCCACATTGGATTGGAAAGCCATCAGCACAAGAGACATATCAGACCAATTGTGTTTGCTTAACAGCATAGGGGAAAGAGTGGGAGTGAAATATTTCTGGACTATACAATTACACAATAAATACCTAGGAATTATAGAAGGTTTTTTTTTTTTAATTTAAATAAGAAAATATAAACTCAAAAAAAAAAAAAAAAGAATGGCTCTGTATGTATAGAATCCATGCTGACTACAGACAGGTTGGATTTTTTTTTTCTTCCTTATTTCTCTAATTTCTTTTTCTTTTGACATTTTTTCCCCCTCTCTGAAAGTCCCAAAGCAGAAGTATCCTGAGGCTGCTGCCTAGAGAGGAATCAGCTTACAATGCCTTCTGCTTTGCTGCTTCACTAACCTTTCATCCACTGTAAGCATCTGGAAGATCTGCATTAATACTTACGTGGCTTAAGAGACACAGATGGGTATATGTAAATGGAATAGGAAAGATCACATGTCAGGCATTTGCTGCATGTCAGCTTCTGATCTCTCTCAATGAGAAGTAAAGAAAGCAGTATTTTGCTCCACAGATAACAGAACAATGTCGATTAGTTGATCATCTCTGCAATTGTGGGAAAGATATAGCCTGGAGAACACAGAATTAAAAATTAAGAATTAAAATATAGACCAAGTTGGAGGACTGTTATGAATTTGTTCACTGGAGGAATTGTGTTTGGTGTTCCTAGATCTGTTTTTTTCTCCTTATTACTGTGTTCTTAGAGTGACAAATAAGAAACTCATTAACAATCCATGACATTGATTAAAAAAAAAAAAGGATAGTATAAGGCATCAGTAACGAACTAAGACCCTGTAGATCTTCTAGATAAAATAGCATGATTCTTCACAAGTTGATTAATACAATTCTCAGCAGTAATCTCAGAGTAAAAACAACAAGAATAATACACAAAACCCCCAAATCTGCAAGTATAGAATCTTGGGTAGTATAGATACATGTTTTTTTCTTAAAGAGAAAACTAAAAAAAGGTAAAAACATGGTCATATTGAGTTAGACTATGGAGCAGCCTCATCATCTCCAAACACCTCCTTTGATAAACAAAGAAACAGAGCTGCGAAGTTGCTGATGAAAACAGCCATTGTGAGTTGGTAGCAAAGTAGCAAAATTGGGCCAAATGACAACCTGTGTGATTCACCAATCCTTGAAACATAAGGTGTATCAAGGTCAACATAAAGTAATTTAAGAAATATTATTAGTATTCCCGTTTGCTTTAAAAAGATAATCCTTGTGAAGAATGTTTGGCGTCAGAGTGTATGGTGTTAGAATTCTGCCTTATCTTTCTTCAGTCTTGTTGTTGGTGTACAGAAATGCAACTGATTTCTGTGCATTGATTTTATATCCTGACACTTTACTGAATTCCTGTACAAGTTCTAGCAGTTTTGGAGTGGAGTCTTTTGGGTTTTCCACATATAGTATCATATCATCTGCGAAGAGTGATAGTTTGACTTCTTCTTTACCAATTTGTATGCCTTTAATTTCTTTTTGTTGTCTGATTGCTGAGGCTAGGACTTCTAGTACTATGTTGAATAGCAGTGGTGATAATGGACATCCCTGCCGTGTTCCTGACCTTAACGGAAAAGCTTTCAGTTTTTCTCCATTGAGAATGATATTTGCGGTGGGTTTTTCATAGATGGCTTTGATAATATTGAAGTGTGTGCCCTCTATCCCCACACTTTGAAGAGTTTTGATCAGGAAGGGATGCTGTACTTTGTCAAATGCTTTTTCAGCATCTATTGAGAGTATCATATGGTTCTTGTTCTTTCTTTTATTAATGTGTTCTATCACATTGATTGATTTGCGGATGTTGAATACAAGTGGAATAAATCCCACTTGATCGTGGTGAATAATCCTTTTAATGTACTGTTGAATCCTATTGGCAAACATAGTGATCCGAAGGGGAACGTGTACCCGAATGTTTATAGCAACAATGTCTACAATAGCCAAACTATGGAAAGGAACCTAGATGTCCATCAACAGATGAATGGATAAAGAAGAAGTGGTATATATACACAATGGAATACTATGCAGCCATCAAAAGAAATGAAATCATGCCATTTGCGACGACGTGGATGGAACTAGAGCGTATCATGCTTAGTGAAATAAGTCAATCGGAGAAAGACAACTATCATATGATCTCCCTGATATGAGGACATGGAGAAGCAACATAGAGGGGTAGGGGGATAGAAGAAGAATAAATGAAACAAGATGGGATTGGGAGGGAGACAAACCATAAATGACTCTTAATCTCACAAAACAAACTGGGGGTTGCTGGGGGGAGGTGGGATTGGGAGAGGGGGAGGGGGCTATGGATATTGGGGAGGGTAAGTGCTATCATGAGTGCTGTGAAGTGTGTAAACCTGGCGATTCACAGACCTGTACCCCTGGGGATAAAAATACATTATATGTTTATTAAAAAAAAAAAATTTGGAAGGGGAGGGGAACCATAAGAGACTATGGACTCTGAAAAACAACCTGAGGGTTTTGAAGGGTCAGGGGTGGGAGGTTGGGGGAACAGGTGGTGGGTAATGGGGAGGGCACGTTTTGCATGGAGCACTGGGTGTTGTGCAAAAAGAATGAATACTGTTACGCTGAAAAAATAAATAAAATGGAAAAAAAAAGAATTCTGCCTTATTAATAAGTGATAAAGCAGTAGCTAAAGTAACTGCTTATTGAAGTGGCCATTTATGAGCCCTCCCTCTGACTGGATTTATGGTACATGCCATGCAGCAGGAGCTACATTATTGGGGGAATAGAAACAAGAGTGAATAGAAGTGGGGAAATGGTTGATTCTCATGCTGTAGCTTTCACAAGTAGAAACAAAATATCAGGTGCCCTGCTGAAGAGTCTCAATCTGACTAATGCTTAGAATATAAAACAATGTAAACTAATCCATGAGTGGATTAGAACTGAGTGTCCTGAAGTCTGTGCACAATGAGCTGATTTTACCATTTATCCAGTGTTCCCTGTGCCTTGGTATCCAAGCTGTTTCAGGATGACCATCAGAAGGGGAACTAAAATATGGGGGAAATAGCCAGTATTTAAAATTATGCTTAAATTGTGATGCATGTAATCAGCTCTTATCCCCCTCATCTCCTTTAGAAGGAAACCACATCTACTTCTCTTTTCTCACACAACACTCAAAGTGATATGTTTATCCCTTAAAATGGCAGCCACCATTTTGAACTGTGTTCATCTTTTTTATGGATGGTAGATATAGGGAGAACATACAACATGTAGGGGCTTGTACACTTGGACATAGCATAGGTTGAAATTACAGGAAAGTTAAAAGTAGTTTGAGGATTAAGGGAGTGAATATAACAGATTAAACGGTTTCAGGTTTATAACAGATAGAATCAAAATAAGTACTTAGCTAGGTTTGCCTGGAAAACTGACTGAAAGAGATGGCTATAAATATTAGAGTAAGAGTATTAAGTGCAAAGCTGTGAAGGGTTTGAGATGTTATCCTATTTTCAACCTAACCAGTTAGCCTGTCACCTTCTCTCTGTCTCTCTCTCTCTCTCAGTCTTTCTTCTTATCTCTCTCTCAAACACACACATACTCACACTTGTACACGTACATGTAGAAGAACCCCAGACCTCTGCATCAGAGAACAGACTTCGTGTTTGCTCAGACTAATCTTACAGCACTGGATCCCCATGATCCAATTTCCCAAGGGGCCAGACAATGAGACCTAGATGTCACCTCTCTGTGCAAATGGGAATTGTACCGCTGGAGAGGAATCATAACATAAGGAGACTCAGAGCATATACGGGGTGGCTGGCACATCTACTCTTGCCCGTCTTCCAAAGAGAGAGAGAGAGATTGGAAGAGAGATTTGCTCTGGAATGTAAACAAATCTTCTCTGAGGATAGAAAATGTCTCTTCCCTGAAATGTTAGCAAATGACTCCAGAGCAACACGGATCTCTAACTTCCAAATCATGCTTACAATTTAATCATTCAGTCCCGACCAGGCAGAAGCATGAAAATATTTACAGAAAGTAGAGTTGTTTCAAAACAATGAGAATTTGCTTGGTAGCCTGATTTGAAATGGGTTGATTCACATGCCAGGGGAAAAACAAAGAAACAAAACCAAATAAGCTGTTAGAGGATAGGGATGATTTTTATGTTTTTATCACTTCTCTTCTAATCCAACATTGTTTTAGAAGTAGATAACATTAAAATATAGAATATAACAGATTAGACTATGCTCTTTTCACCCAACTCTACTGTAACATATTTTGAAAAAATATGGCTCATAGAATTCAACCATAAAGTGATTTCACTTTGTCTTCCAATATCCCTTTACCTCTGGATTAAAAACTTAGGAATTCAATTTTTTTCCTTCCCCTATCATTAGGCAAAAATATTAAGGTTAATAAGAATTAATAAAAATAAGCATGAGGTAACAAATGACAGTTTGAGTTCCCTATTTGAAATATTCAGCCTCTGTAATAGTTTGTGTGTCCAACTTTATACATACATATTCTCCTCTCATGTAAAAAACACTGAACATAGCCATGTGATGTCCAGAAAAGGGAAATAGTTACTTACTGCTTTTTGTGTTATTCACCTCTAAAATTTTTCAACTGCTTTATTTCTCCAAAGTTGAAGCTGGGGGAAAAAAAAAATAAGAGAAGCAGCAAATATTTTGCTTTATCAGCAGTTTCATAATTGCCAGGTCCTACAAGTAGTTAAAGCTGAATTTATCTTGAGTTACCTGAATTTATCTTGAGTTTATCTTGAATTTACCTTTTCTGTGTGTGAGGATGGGGAATTCTTCATAGATATATCATTTCTGGAGATGTCTTAACTGCATCCATAGGAAATGCCCTCTTAATTCAACAGATTGCTTTACTCCTATAGTGTCTAGAAAAGTCAAAATTGACTTTAGCTTCTATGAGTTGGATAACTGTTTTAGTTAGTTCTGTTATACAGTTCCTAAGGTGAACCCATGGTGGGATGTTCTTAAGTGTAGCACATGTTTGATTGATGAACAGTCACAAAACCTTTGATGTAGCCAAGTTTCAGGATACAAGCAGATCCCACTGGGCCACTTCTCCTTGACTCATCTCCCAGCATCAACCTAGCAGCACATCTTATCCTTAGATTTCTCAAGCAAAAGTTAGAAACCAGGCACCTCTGCTTCTGAAACTGAATGGGGAACATACTAAACCCTGTCCTCTCCTTAAGGCCTTTCTCTTCTAACCTGAGATGAAGGAAAAACATTTATCTTCTCTCCCACTTAGTGGAGTGGGGTAACAAGAACTTTCTGCAAAGAAATCCTTATAAGTCCTCTGTTTTACAACATTCCATCCCATCTTTAGCTTCAATATGAGTAAGAGATTTAAGACTGATTCTCAGCTCCTTCCATTAGTGCATTTTAAAAAATATTTTATTTATTTATTTGAGAGAGAGAGTAAAAGAGAGAGAGAGAAAGCGCGCAAGAAAGAGGGGAGGGTGAGAGGGAGAAACAGGCTATCCACTGAGCAGGGGTTCTGATGCAGGATTCACCAGGATCATGACCTGAGCCTAAGGCAGACGCTCAACTGACTGAGCCACCCAGACACCCATTAGTGCATTTTGAAAGGTAGTTTTATTTATTTTTTTAAAGATTTTATATATTTATTTGACTGAGAGCATAAGTAGGCAGACTGTCAGACAGAGGGAGGGAGTAGACTCCCCACTGAGCAGCAAGCCCAGTGCAGGGCTCAATCCCAGGACCCTGGGGTCATGACCTGAGCTGAAGACAGATGCTTAACTGATGGGGCTGCCCAGGCATCCCAATGAAAGGTAGTTTTCTTTAAAATATAGACTGCACTGTCCTTATGCTTTCAGCCTAAACTAAGCCAAGGATTTATCCTATTTAACTTCCTGTTATTATACTATAGAATCCTCAAATATAGTAATTAGTGCTTGTATTTTAAATTTTTTTTTAACAACACAATATACTGGGTTTTCAGATGATAACTAACAGTTGTATTTGAACAAATAAGGCAATAATTTCAAATGTATTTGAACAATTTTATATTAAAAAATGAAATTTGTAGACATGTGTTGAGGATTCCCTCTTATAGAAAAGAGGACAGGTTTTCAGGTGAATATTTGGTTCTTCTATACTTGCTGTGTCAACCTGGGTACAGGACCTAACATCTTTTTCTGAGTTTCAGTGTTCTAATATATATAGCTGGAATGAAACTATTTTACAATGTCTTTGTGAGAATTCCACACAATTTATGTAAAGTTGACAGAGTCTGGCACGTAGAAGCATATAAAATATTGCATATTTTGCTATTAATGTTTCCCACCAAATTGAAATTCTGATATAGGTTGCAAAAAGTAGTTAGAATTCTGTCTCCATTTTTGCCCTACTAATCTTTCAGTGCAAAACTAATAAAGGTGAAAATCAAGGTGGAGAGAAAAACAGAACATAAAAGGGAATGGATATTTCTCCTTCTATATTATCTCTCCAATGAGTAATTCATTATTGCCTGTATCCCTGGTGATTATGACTTTGAAAAACTCTGTATAAAAGTGTTCATAATCTCTATAGCCAAAGGAGGGAAAAATTGAATCAAGAAAAAAAAATTAAATACATGGGAAAATAGAAAATATTCAAAACCAGAATTTGATAAAAATAAAGCACTGATTTTAAAAATAAGATTTAAAAATATCATGTTAGGATGTTAACTTATTAAATATCTATTTTCTTTTGTGCTGACTACAGGGATGGCAAAAACAAATATACCTTTAAACTCTAAAAGGGAAAATTATTTGTAATCAGTATTACTTCAAAGAATAATTTTTATGGAAATGAAAGTTTGGCTATCTGGATAATGATTATTAGCCCTGTGAGGTTTAATAGATTATTGTTATTATATCAAAAAGTGTATGATTAGGATTTTAGGAGATATAATATCACTTATTAGTATATGTAAGATAATAACTAATGTTCAAATAACAATACATGCATATTGTTATGCTTGTAAGTGGGAACTAGAAAACAAATCCATAGCAAGGAAGCAGGAAAAGAGCTCAGATGCCACATTTCTCTAATAAAGCTATGAAGTATTTTAGTGAGGGTTAAAACATTCTACTTTATTGCAGTAATGGCCACGGTCGCCAAACTGTGGAAAGAACCAAGATGCCCCTCAATGGATGAATGGATAAGGAAGATGTGGTACATATACACAATGGAGTATTATGCCTCCATCAGAAAGGATGAATACCCAACTTTTATACCAACAGGGACGGGACTGGAAGAGATTATGCTGAGCGAAATAAGTCAAGCAGAGAGAGTCAAGTATCATATGGTCTCACTTATTTGTGGAGCGGAACAAAGAATACGGTGGACATGGGGAGATGGAGAGGAGAGGGAGTTGAGGGAAACTGGAGGGGGAGATGAACCATGAGAGACTGTGGACTCTGAAAAACAACCAGAGGTTTTTGAAGGGGCGGGGTGGGGGGGTGGGAGGTTGAGGAACCAGGTGGTGGGTAACAGGGAGGTAACAGGGGTAACTGCATGGACCACTGGGTGTGGTGCAAAAACAATGAACACTGTTACGCTGAAAATAAACAAAAAGAAAAAAACATTCTACTTCAACTGACTTTTATCATGTAGAAAGAGCTAAAAGACTTTTTTTTTTTTTTTTTTTAATTTAGACTGTCATGAAGATCAACAGCTTTTGAACACAGGGGCCGTAATTTGAATGGTGAAAAAGAAAGTTTTTGAGCCTGTGAGGACTTCTGTTTTTCAGAGAGAGAATTGCTAATATTTCCAAAGTATGATGTGATAGACTCTGAGTTCTGCTAATGAATACAGATATTTTGTGGATACATTTATACAGCATAACAAAGCAACTTTTGAAAACGCTTTCTTCTTCTTATTGTTTTTTTTTAAGGTTTTTAAAATTTATTTGACAGACAGAGATCACAAGTAGGCAGAGAGGCAGGCAGGGTGGGGGGGGGGGGAGCAGGCTCCCTGCTGAGCAGAGATTCCCAATGCAGGGCTCCATCCCAGGACCCTGAGATCATGACCTGAGCCAAAGGCAAAGGCTTAACCCACTGAGCCACCCAGGCACCCCTTATTTTTGTTTTAAAAATATATAGGTGATTCTTTTTTTTCATTACGTTCGGTTAGCCAACATATAGTACATTAGTTTTTGATGTAGTGTTCTTCGATTCATTAGCTGCATGCAATACTCAGTGCTCATCACATCATGTATATTAGAAGATTCTTTACTGTGAAGTAGTATCATTCCCAGCAGTGATTTGCTAATTATATAACAAGGATATACTAAATTTTTAACAATTGTAACAATAATATAGATTGATATATGCTATTACATACAAATATATTCCATTTTAATCTTTAAATCATTGCTGAGAGAATTGTTTGCAATGATAGAAATGTTTCTGCACCGTACAATATGGTAGCCACTAACCACATGGGGGCTATTGAACATTTGAAATGTAGCTAGTGTGTCTGAGGAAATGAATTTTAATTTTATTTCACTTTAATTAATTTAAATTGGAATTGAAATGACCATATGTTATCGGTATCGTCCCTATGAGACAATACACCTTTAAAAACTGAACCACATATATAGGAAATCTGATTATCAAAGATATCCATTACAGTCAAAAATCACTCATCAAATCCTTCTAATAATTTCTATATCATTTGTTGATTTTTCAAAATTGTACGAAGCAACATCACTAGGCAAAGCATGCTCTTATCAGGTCTTCAGTCTGACAAAAGGAATTGTGAATTGCATAATAAGTACTTATCCTCTCATTTTGCTAGCTTCTGGCACTTTGTGCAGCCAGAGGGCACCCAGGTGCTCTGCCACCTGTCCTAGATGGTACATACTTTACGTCAGTACTTCCCACAATAACTGGTCTCAGAAAGACTTTTGTGACTCTTCATAAAGCTTACAAAAATGCTGCCTGTTTTGTTCCCAGCTTCACTGTCCCCAGGAAGTTGAGCTCCTTTGGAAACGTGGGTGAACACAGCACATGCATTCATTCACCTGTGCCACTAAGTGACCACACACAGCCTCTTTGCCAGGGCCCCATTAACTGCCACTGTGGCCAACCCTATGCAAATTAATCAGTATGGAAATATTTGAATGTTTTAAGAATTGGTGCAAACTTTGTTGATCACAATCACTGATTATAGAGGCTTAGGAATTTTTTTTTTTAATTCAGTTGGTTATTTTCTAGCATTCATCACTTTAGATATCAGCAACAGAGTCTCAGATTGTAGTTTTGTATATATTACTTAGGAATTCATATAACATTTTAAGGAACTGCTAATGTTTAAGAGTAGGAATGAAAAATGAGGGGGAAAGACATGTTTACTCAGTAGAAACAACACCTTTTAACTTTCTGTCTGGATGATTTCTGTTTGGCTGATTTATTAATACATTTTGATCTTTTCTGATGTAGTTTAACATCTGTTCAATTATCATATTCTTCACACACATTTCCTCAGCATGTTTTCTGCTCCATCTTCCCTTTGTTCTCTTGGACAAATTGAGTGATTTGATTTCATTTGGGATGTGCAGTATTAAAGGTTAAGTGGAGATTATGCAAGTGAAGTAAGCCATCAGGACAAAATCAGAGAAGTTCAAAGGAAAAATGATAGGGAAAGGTGTTCAACATAGAAAGAAAGTGGTAGGAAAGGAAAAGGAAGACATATTATTTAAAATCTAGTGTTTTTGACTGATCTGAATAATTTTTTCATAGAATTTTGTCATTCCAGTACTAATCTGGTAAATATAACACCACTATTATCTTACTTAGATGAAAAAAGAATTTATAGTACTGAAATCAGCTGTCAGAGGATATTTCCCATTTTCAGCTTTTTGTGTTTTCTCCAGTTGCTTAAATTTGCAACATATCTCTTAACTGGTTTACCTTGATTTTCTAATTTTCTGAATGAAAATTAACCTTTTTTTCACTTTGAAAAAAATGATTTCTGAAGGTCTTGCTCATTTTATAATTTGTACTTTTCAATTTTTCATTGTCTTTATTCTTCTCATTTTTTTGCATAGCCTTTAATAAATAATCACAGCATAAAGATAAATATGGGATCCAAGCTGGAATTCGATTTCTGTATATTCTCTTTCTCCACCTTTCATTGTGAGAAATGAAATTATCAAGCTAAATACTGATATAAAAAGCAGGTATTCTTGGCTAGTATCAAGACCATCTTTAATACGGTAGAATTATTAAATAATGACCTAAGGAAATCATATACACGTGCATAATTTGACCATTTGATTCAGTAGGTAAGATCTATGGGTCACTTTTACCACCAATTAATTATACTTACAACCTTTGTTATATTGAATCAGTAAATTCTACATTCATATTAAATTTTATTAAGTTTTCAATTCTGTGTCATTTGTGCAGGTGTCTGTGGACTTCAAAATATAGAGAAAAGATTACAAATTTCCTTTACAGAGATGTTTGAGCAAAGTCAGTTTCAATATCTTTAAATCGAAACACCTAACAATACAAATTTGATTTCAGTGGCTAACATTTTCTTAATTGCATAATGAAATGCAATGAAAAGATTTTTATATATAAAACAGCAGATACAAAGCTAGGAAGCAGAAAATGGCAGGAGCAATACTTAATGTTTAACTGTACCCATGAAAACTATTATGACTACAGAATCTTATTCTTTGTGTTTTATATTAGAAATGTAATACATTTCCATCTTTAGAGTATAAAGCTTGATTCTGAAACTTTAGAAAGATCTCTATCCTCATCTTTCTCCCAACATGTTTCTTTAATAATCAGGACTATTTTGCTTATCTGAGAACATAAAATTAAACTGAGACAGTAGAAATATCAATTATAGATATTTTAAGACAGAATATTGCTTGCTGACTTCTTATATCACCTTTACCCAGGGTAAAGGTAAACCTCTTGTTATATGTCTTTGGCCACTATTATATCAGGTTACACACACACACACACACACACACACACACACACCCTCATCTCTTTTTATTTATGACTCTAAAAACATTTTCCCCTACATGGTTTTTGCATTTAAATTTCTACTATGATTTTATTCTAATGGGTTTTGTAGCACAGTGCTTTGGACGAGTAACTGGTAGAGAATTATTTCCATATGAAGTACCAACCCCCAAATACCTCAGGTAATTATTAGAATGGAGTGAAGGGAGGTTATAATGGATCAAGCTATCCTATTTTAACTGTACTGATTATATTTCATAGTGGTTACATGGGCCCCCTGTGGATTATATGAATTAATATGCCTCCAAAAAGGAGCATCCTCACCCTTCTCAAAGAGTAGAGTTAGTTTCTGTATTTTACACTATCACTTCATAATTTAATGAATGAAAGTTAATTCTCTCCAGGATTATCTATAACTCAGGTGAATCCCATGCCTATTACTGAACCAAAAATATCAGTTATCGCTATGCTCTTATTGCAGATTTAGTTTGCTCGGTCTTTAAAAACAACCTGAATTAGAAAATGCCATCCTGAACTCATATGTTTAAGGAATCTTGCTGAAGTAATTACTCAGCACATTCCCTTCATTATCTATTATCTATCTATCATCTATCTATCATCTATCTATCTATCTATCTATCATCTATCTATTTAGAGAAACCACACATATGTATGTTGATATAATAAACCTAATGCCTAGGTTATTTTTTTAAATGGTATTTGTTTTGTTTTCTATAGACTTTTTGCCTCTAAAGAAGTTATTTAACTATACAGCAAATTGAGTTTCAATGGTGATTAATTATATAAGTAACAGCTTTCAGTTAAACTACCCTCGCCAACACTTAGCAACCTGAAATTGCTAAAACAGGAAACCACTTTCTTAACAAAGTATAATATTCACAACAATTTTTAATTATTTCTAAATGAGAGGTATAATGCTTTAATGGAAAGTCTTCTTACATACATTTTATAAATGGAATTTCTAAATAAAATTTGGATAATACGAGGCAAAAATTTGAATAGTTAGACCTGAAATAAATGTATGAGCGAGTTCACCTCAAAGATGAGTCTATCATTAAAATACAGTAATAAAAATAAACTATAAAGCGTTTTATTTCTCTAATTTCTTGAAGAATTTGTCATGTAAGTCTAAATTATTTCTGATCTTTTATTGTGAGCAAGATGTTAAGTAAGTGCTGTGGATTGCTTTTCTTACGTTGGTATCTAATAAGACAAGGAACTTGTCTTATTAAACTTACTAAATTTGTCTTATTAAAGTCTTTAATATATGTAAAAAAGAAGCTTTGACTCTGAGATTCCACAACTTCTTATAAAGTGGGAAGAATCAATGAATCTTGCCATTTTCTAACCTGAATAGTTTTCATTTTACTTATCTATTGCCACCATATGAACTGAAGAAAGTATTTATTAAACATGGTATTTTGTGCTTTGGAATTGGAGTTTTGTTTTTTTTTTTTAAGACTTTATTTATTTATTTGACAAACAGATCACGAGTAGTCAGAGAGTCAGGCAGAGAGAGGGGTGGGGAGCAGGCTCCCTGTTAAGCAGAGAACCCGATGTGGGGCTCGATCCCAGGACCCTGGGATCATGACCTCAGCCGAAAGCAGAGGCTTTAACCCACTGAGCCACCCAGGCGCTCCGTTAGGAATTAGAATAAGCACTCAGAAGTAGTATGTTTGTAAATAATTCATCACAATAAATGGACCCCAGTAAGCTTGAAAAATTTAATAAGAAGTGTCATATTTCTAGGACAAAAGAAAAATATAGTGAGAGTTTACTGGTTGAATTCACTTACTGATTCATTTCTTAAACCAAAATTTATTATACATCTATGCAATATCATACATTTATACAACTTAAGGGTTGACCATGCACTAATGAAGCAGATATTATTCCTCCATTCAAGGACTACAAATTTGTGAGTAAGCCTGGTATAAATAAAATTTATGTCAAAATGGGGAGCCTGGGTGGCTTAGTTGGTTGAGTACCTGCCTTTAACTCAGGCCATGATCCTGGAGTCCCGGGATTGAGTCCTGCATCAAGCTTCCTACTCAGTAAGGGGTCTGCTTCTCCCTCTGACTTTCCCCCTTTGATGTTCTTTCTCTCTCATCTCTCTCTCTCAAATAAATAAATAAAATCTTAAAAAAATTTTATTAAAGCATAATATATTCTGCATTACCATATGTCTAGGGAGCTGTGGAAACACAGAGAGAGTCTATTGGGAGTTAGCAGGGAATTTTGTGATAGACAATTATATGGCAGAATATAAAGAACCTGAAAACAACTTATTATGATATTTCTAGAAAAGTTTAATCAAAGTGTTTGTAGAATCCTTGCAGTAAATATATTTGAAGATATTCATAAGGAACATATTGTAGTTTCCATAATGATCATCATCATTTTTACCCTAGGGGTTATGAATGAGCCAAATATTGTAATTGTTTGGTGGGGGAAGGGTGTTTGTTTGTATTTACTTGAACATAGAGTTTCTAATATTATTTCGAATCCTCATAACCAATAGTCAATGTCCTAAAGGATTATTGAACTACATACTAGGTTGGTTTGAAGGTGGGCAATGATAACTGCCTATAGAATGTAAGGTATATTAAAAGATATGAAGCTGAAGACAAGAAATTCTTTAAAAGATTCTTGAGAGTGCAGAACTTTATTTATTTATTTATTTATTTCCTACTATACATACAGCACTAGAACAGTGCCTGGCATATTAGTAGACACATAATACTTAAATATGTATTACAATATTGTGCTCCTGACTAGTAAGGCTATTGTTACTAAAAGAAAGCAGAAAAAAACTTGTGTAAAAAATGTTTAGTAGTGGAATTATCAGAGCAAATTTAACAACTAAATTTGGTTGGGTATGGAGAGGAAAATAGATAAGTAAAGGATAGTACCCAGAATAATACTCAGGTGTTTGACTTTGGCTTCTGAGTAAGATGGTGAAGTTACTAACTGAAATAAGAACTGCAGGGAGAAGATGTTTTGACTCTCAAAGATTCCTCAGAAGTTAATGACCAAGCATCCTTCACCTTATCTATCAATTCCATAGGTTAAGACATATTTTGACTGGGGAAACTGTCTTTAGAAAAGCTATGTGCACTCATTCTATGACTCACATAGGTTTACGTTCACTTCCCTTTTGAAAGATAGTTCTAACTGAATATAATTATCCTTTTTCTTTTTTTTTTTAATTAAAAATGTTATTTATTTATTTGGCAGACAGAGATCACAAGTATCAGAGAAGCAGGTGGGGGGGCAGCAGGCTCTCTGCTGAGCGAAGAGCCCAATGTGGGGCTCGATCCCCGGACCCTGAGAACATGATCTGAACTGAAGGCAGAAACTTAGCCCACTGAGCCCCCCAGGTGCCCTTCAAAATAACTCTCCTTGACAGAAAAGACAAGGGGAAAATAAAGGCTTATATAGCTACTCTTATCATCACCTGATAATTTAACCTCTATGATACAAGATTTGGGTAAATTGTTTTCTTATTCCTTTTCACACTTTAAATTTTGTTTAAATGGCATGCTACATCATATCTTTCATAATTTTCAGATAACATTGTTAATCCATACCAATACATCTTCTTCTAACTGCTTTTCAGATTTATTGGTAATTTGCTAAAAGAAAGGCAGTGAGAACAGAAGAAATAGATTTTGGAGATTAAATTGGCAATGCTTGCAACTGATTGGATGAAGGAAGTAAAGGAGAAAAGATTCAGAGAAAGAAATTTTTAGGAAGTAGAACTGAGGTCCAAGTTAGAAAACAAGGGAACACAGAGGACTTTTTGGTTATTTTGTCTAATTTTGGTCAAGCTACTTGTACTGGTTTTATCATGAGTGAAATACTTTACTTTGTGAACAAGCAAAAAGCAAAAACACATCTTTCATATGATACAATGGCTTCTCAAATGATTTCTGGAAATAGCTCAGAAGAGGAGAGGTGGTTTCATTGATAGGTTTTATGAGATATCTTCAGTATATTTAAACCCTGGTGACATTGCTGTGTCCCTTAAATAGAAGACCTCTTATTGGCATATATCTAAATGTCCTGAGGATGTTATTTCTGGCTGTTTCTCCAAAATTATAGGACCATATGTTGCTCCCTTTGACCATAGGTATTTATGGCATGCTCTCTGTTTTACTTGTTCTTCAGTTGACATAATGTTTTTCAACAAGTTCATATGTTACTTTTAAAGTAACTTAATTCAACTCTTGTAGACAAAAAGAAACATTTCCTTTCTATGGACATTCAAGATGAGATGGTGGCACCAGAGGTCTTAGTAACACCGCTTCAGGGAAATATTTCTAGGATCTGACACATTCAGTAGAGAAAAGGAAGATGAAAAACTGGTCTTTTTCTGAAAATGTGATAAAAGCAACATCATACCTGAAGAAAACTAACAGCAAAGGGAGGTAGGTCCACCTATGAGACCTAGAGGTCAACACATATTCAAGTGTAGATCAGAGAATGAGCTTCCCCAGAAGAGGAAACAGGAGATCTGAAAGAGAAATCTTTTCACAGAAAGGAAGTGCTCCATGTAACAGAGCTTGACTTCAACATCAGTCAATTCAGGGGGTTCTACATGGAGGAAGCATCTTAGCCCAGTGTCCAGAGAGAACAGGCACTTCCTGGACTTTTGAGCAAATGTGCCATGAGGTCATTTTAAAACAGCTACTCTTTCTTGGATGTACAACATGAATCAGACCACTAGGGAGAATTTCTTTGTCTGGAGGGAAATATATATATATATATATATATATATATATATATATATATATATTTTTTTTTTAATGCAACAAATGAAGCCTAATTGTAAAATAAAAATCATGGGTACATTCCTGAAACTAAAAGGATCATAACAACTTATGCAGAACACAAAACATATTCTAATGGTAGAAGTTCACTTTGACCACCCAAGTGATTGTTAATACAAAGAAAATCCAGCATTGCTTTATGAGGAGGTACAATTTTTGAAATTACCTTCTTAGGAGAAAAAAAAAAAAAAGCTGCAAAGTTACAGGTATGAGAAGAGAACTTAAGACCAAGAAAATAATCCTGGCATGAAGAAGTTACAGGGAAGCTAAAACCTGTTAAGAGTTCTATAATTAAAAACTAGTACTGACATGTAAGTATGCTAGAATATGTATTATTGTGTACTCAAATATAATCTTCAAACAGAAAGTTTCTATATCAAAAAATGATTTAAAAATTAAAACATGTTTTCCTTAAAAATGCCTTCAGTGATATTTTAAATCCTATTTGACCCCAGGCACAGTTGACATTAAATAAATTTATGTATTTTTTATTCCAACCAAATTGTTTTCATTAAATTATAAGGATAGTGTTCTCCATCTCATTCTTTTGTTTTTCCTTCCAATCTTCATTTTCTAATTCAAGAGACTTATGTAATATCTTGGATTACTTAGCAGAAAGGGATAGAACTGGGAATGTATCTTCTGTCCTAACATCTATACTATGGTTATGGAGTTTTATATTTTAGTTAAAAAGAGACAAAACAATTGAGAGAAAACTTTAAATTTTATTTATTTTTATTTTATTTTTTATTTTTTTATAAACATATAATGTATTTTTATCCCCAGGGGTACAGGTATGTGAATCGCCAGGTTTACACACTTCACAGCACTCACCATAGCACATACCCTCCCCAATGTCCATAACCCCACTCCCCCTCTCCCAAACCCCCCTCCCCCCAGCAACCCTCAGTTCGTTTTGTGAGATTAAGAGTCACTTATGGTTTGTCTCCCTCCCAATCATCCAGATGGCCAAAAGACACATGAAAAAGTACTCCACATCACTAGGCATCAGGGAACTACAAATCAAAACCACAATAAGATACCATCTTACACCAGTCAGAATGGCTAAAATGAACAAGTCAGGAAATGACAGATGCTGGCGAGGATGCAGAGACGGGGAACCCTCCTACACTGTTGGTGGGAATGAAAGCTGGTGCAACCACTCTGGAAAACAGCATGGAGGTTCCTCAAAATGTTGAAAATAGAACTACCCTATGACCCAGCAATTGCACTACTGGCTATTTACCCTAAAGATACAAATGTAGTGATCCGAAGGGGCACGTGCACCCGAATGTTTATAGCAGCAATGTCTACAATAGCCAAACTATGGAAAGAAACTAGATGTCCATCAACAGATGAACTTTAAATTTTAGAATCATGGAAATTTCTCTCCAAAAGGCCACTGTTTAAATACTGGATAATTTTATGTGAAGCTGGTTTATAAAGTGGATTTCTGGTTATAAGAATAAAAAATGTGGATTGTTAGATTTTTGTGATTCATTGCAGAATTGAGTTATAGCAGAATATTATAACAGAATGGATTTTTTTGTTGTTGTTTAAAGTCATGACAGACTCAGCAATCAAAAAGATGTCAAAGATATGCTAAAAGACTGAATGTAGCAAAATGAAGTTTAATAGAAGTAAATTTAGTATCAGACTTGTGTCCAAAAAATCCATCTGTACAATACAGTATGTGAGAGACCAGTGTACATACATATAAATACATTTGGAAACTTTCTGACTGTGTAGTAAATGTGAGCCAACCATGCGATCCTGTTGCCAAATTGATGGGCTCTTAGACTTCATTATTAGTACTAATTAGTGGGGAGTGGCAGTCCCACTCCACAATCTGTTGTCAGACCACAAACGAAACTGTGTGTTCAGTTTTTGTCATATGACAGCTTAAGAGGCAAAAACATGATACATACGCAGAGGCAAGTAGCCAGTACTTTCAAGGATTTTAGCAGTAGCATATGAGGAATGATGGGAGGAGACAGAAAGATTTAATATGAAGAATGGAAAATTATGGGACAGCAAATAGGCCCACACTATGTACTTCAAAGGACCCAAGCACATTATGGACCCAAATCTCTCATGAGTAATTAAACAAATAACAGCCCTGAAACATGAAAGATGTAAATGGAAGTCTAAAACAATTCTGGTTTTTTTTTTTTCTCTCTTACTACTAATAATATGTTGACACATCAACACTCTGGTTATTTCGGAAAACATGATTGCATTACTTGACCCTGTCTTGCTGATGCCCTCTGCATGTGTGGCAGAGCTTTCTGAGACTCAGTGGACTGCCTCAGAAGGACCAATGTTTCCAACTGCTGGAAGTGTTCAAACTGTGAAGATAATATATTCAGTATTCAAGTATTCCAAGTACAGTTGAACCAGAAGACGGCATGGTTTCTTCCAGATCAAGCAGTGTTATTTTTGTTTCAAATATTAACTTCTTTCCTATTGGTTCACATTCATATATAAATTAAATCTGTTACATAGAAACTTTCAGATTAAGTAAAACTGAGACAAATTAGGTTAATATATGTTAATATATGTTAGCCCCGATAATTAAAAGATGTTTAATTAACTGGAAGTTATCAGGTTACCTTTTTTGTATTAACCTTGTCATAGCCTTCATGGTATTGTTTTGGTACTTTACTCATAGGCTGCTTATGAAGATTATTGGTAGATCATGCAAAGTGAGGTGCACATTTACCATTTGAGCACAAGGAGTTACAGCTTTTTCTATCCATTTTCTGTCACAATTTGATTTGTAGTCTCACTTTTAATAGAAATACTTGTTTAATGTACACACAAAAAATAAGCTTGAATTCATTTAAAATGACTTAGATATATTTAGCTTCAAAAAGAACAGAAGTTGTGGTTTTTTTTTTATTTTATTCTTGAGGAGAAATTCTAAGCTCAAAAAAAAAACCAAAACAATAGTTTTAGATCTTACTTCAGACATCATTTGGTTCACAAACAATAGAGAAATCTCCCACGGAAGTTTAAAATGACTAACAAGCCTTGTATAAGTTAATATTCCCCTGCACCTGTATCTTGGATGAGTAAGTTTGGACTTCAGGAAAAGTGTGTCCTGATTCTTATTTTCATTTAGCCATTGTATTGCTCCTGTAAGAACAACATTGAGTTTAGCTTTTATTAATTTTTAAAATAATTTGTTAACCAATACATTAGAAATGAGGTGCTAGTAATTACGTTGTATGATAAAGAATAGTCCCCTTTAATCTGACTTCCTTAGAAGTGAATGAATAATACTTATTTATTTGTATAAGCAGCCAAACAAACATATGAGCCCAAAGCTTAGATTCAAGAAGTAGTATTACATATAAGTAAAATATAATTTCTCTTCCTCCTCCTTCTTTTTCTTATTCTTGTTCTTCTCTTTCTTCTTCTATTATTATTATTATTTTGATGTTTCTATGAGCATCAAAGAGGTACATATAACTAAATGTAAAAATAGCATAATATATAAATTTATTTTACATATAATTTTAAAATATATATAATTAAAATAATTGTATCTGTGTTACTTTATTTGCATTGTTATTATTGTTTTCATTAATTTGAGGTCTCTGAAAAGCCTGCCCCTCCCTCTGTTGCTCTAAAGCTGGAATTACTGACCAACCCTTTGTATTTAATTTACCTTTGCTTTCTCTTCATTCAAATGATTGGGTGAGAGGTGAGCATATGATGTCCTAGAATGTAAACTGGTCCAGTAAGTTTCCCTTTGCTGAGTATTAGTAACTGAAGAAACTGGGATAGTTAAATGTAAGCATAGAATTTGTTATCTTATGTCAACTTAGTATCTGATGATATCAATCAATTTGGGGCAGCCATTATGGTCTATGAAAAGGTAAATCATGAGGGACAGACTATAGGGAAAAGACAAAGAGAGAGAGAGAAACCATAAGGGGAGAGTGGAACGAGAAAGAGAGACAGAGATAGAGAGATTGAGACAGAGAGAAAGAGAGATAGAGTGAGAGAGAAAGATAGAAAGGCAGTGAGAGACAGAGACAGAGGGAAAAAGAGAATTTTTTATACCAGTTGAATTTCATTTACTTAGTTCTTTGTGAACATTTACACTATTCCCTGCCTTGTAACATTTCCTAATTATTTTCATCTCAAATTTAACATAATGAATATGTTCCTGTTTCTGAAAAATAAATAACCCCTGGTCAAATATACAAATAAAATAAATCCTGCATTATTTTACTATTCCAGATGACACTTGAACAATGCGGGGTTAGGAGCACCAGCCCCCTCATAATCAAAAATGCATATGTAAGTTTTGACTCTCCAAAGACTTAACTGCTAACAGCCTAGTATTGACTGGAAGCCTTACTTTAACAAACAGCCAATTAACACATATTTTTCTGTTATATTTATTATATACCATAGTCTTACAATAGAGTAAACAAGAGAGAAGAATATGTTAAGAAAATCATGAAGGGAAAAAAAAAGAAAATCACAAGGAAGAAAAAATACATTTACAGTGATGTGCTGTGTTTATTTAAAAAAAAAAAATTGCATGTAAGTGGGCCCATGCAGTTCAAACCTATATTGTTCAAGGCTCTGCTGTATTTTTTTTAATATTACAATTGAAAGAAAAACCAAGGTTTAGTGAGGCTATGCAGTGTGTTCCCATTTATCTTATAAAAATTTTTTTGTAATCTTATTTTTTTATAAATGGGTATTTTTATTGAAATACAATAAACACACAATAAAATACAGGTTGTAACTATTCAACTTGAGGAGGTTGGTGTATGAGTAGTTCATTCCTTTTGTTATTAATTAGTATTGCATTGTGTTATATACTAAAATGTTTTATTCGGTTTTCTTTTTTCTTTTTTTTTTTTTTAAAGATTTTATTTATTTATTTGACAGAAGAGAGATCACAAGTAGGCAGAGAGGCAGGCAGAGAGAGAGGAGGAAGCAGGCTCCCTGCGGAGCAGAGAGCCTGATGCGGGACTCGATTCCAGGACCCCGAGATCATGACCTGAGCCAAAGGCAGCGGCTTAATCCACTGAGCCACCAGGCGCCCCTTTATTCGGTTTTCTGTTGATGAAAATTTTGTTCATTTTAGACGCTATAAACATATCTTTTTGTGGCTGTATTCTCATGTCTGTCTTTAATAAATGGAATTAGAACAATTATTTAAAAGAAGTTCCAGGGGCGCCTGGGTGGCTCATTGGGTTAAGCCGCTGCCTTCGGCTCAGGTCATGATCTCAGGGTCCTGGGATCGAGTCCCGCATCGGGCTCTCTGCTCAGCAGGGAGCCTGCTTCCCTCTCTCTCTCTCTCTCTCTGCCTGCCTCTCTGCCTACTTGTGATCTCTCTCTGCCAAATAAATAAATAAAATCTTTAAAAAAAAAAAAAAAGAAGTTCCAGAATATTTATTCAAATTTGTTGTGCTGTTTAACATTCTCATCAACAATGTGTGAGACTTGTGGTTGTTCCATATTGTCTCTAACACTTGGTATTGTAAGGTTTTGTTTTGTTTTGTTTTTTCCCTTACGGGGATTATAAAATACAGTCTCATGTTCTTTTCTTCCTTTTTAAAAAATTTTTATTTATTTATTTTTTATTTTATTATTATTATTTTTTTATTTGAAGGAGAGAGAGAGCAAGCACAGGTTGGTGGAGGGGTGGAGAGAGAAACAGAAGCCTGCTGAGCAGGGAGCCCAAGACCTGAGATTATGACCTGAGCCAAAGGCAGATGCCCAACCAATGAGCCAAGATGGTTAATGGCAATTAGCTGCATTTCATGTACTTACTGATAATTTGTATATTTTATTTAGTAATATGACTATTCAGTTGTTTTCCTTAAAAAAATTGTTGTTTATCTTTTTATTGATGATTTTTAAGATTTCCTTATGCACTCTGAATACTGGTCCTTTTTGAATATGTTTTTAATTTTTTTTCTTTTTTTCTTTTCCAGTGTCTGCTTTGTCTAATACTTTTTTAAAACATATTTTTTGATGAGGGGAAATATTTAATTTTGAACATGTCCAATTTATCTATTTCTTTTCTTTTATGATTTGTACAGGGGTTTTTTGACAGGGGAAAAATAATTTTTTGCCTACTCTGAGGTTATTTTTTTCAAGAACTTGGAAGGTCTGAGGTTTTATCTTACTTGCAAGGTAATAAATTAAAATACTACAGTTTCATGGATTCTAGTAGAATATTCAATACTCAGGTGTCCAGTACAAAGGATTTTATTAGTCAAGAAACAATGAACAGCATCAACATTCACATATTTTTGTCAAATTCCTTTGACCCCAAAATTCCATGAAGTGATAAGGATAAACCAAAATTGGAATCTATAAGTTCAGAGGGTAGAGTTACAAAAGAAATTCTGAGCTTAGTAAATCTGAATCTTCTATAATGGGCCGTAAGCTTGTGAGCTCTTTGTTCCAGAGGGAGACATTATCTTAATTACACTCATCAGTAAGCATAACTTTGTTCCTGAAGAGACATTATCTTTATCTTCCAAGACTATAAACAAGCTCGCCTTTTGTTCTGGAGGAGACACTACTTTTATCTTCTAAGACTGATTACTATAAAAATAACCTTTTAAAGGCAGTCCAAAACAAAAGGTAGTCCAAATAGGGAATTGTGTTATAGTTCTGTATGGTTTCTTTTTTTAAAAGTTTTACGATTTTGGGTTCTGTGTTCAGGTTTTATGACCCATCTCAAATTAAATTTTGTGTATGGAGTGAGAGAAGCATCATGTTTTTGTTTTTTAAACATAGATACTCATTTGTTTCAGAAAAATGTCTAAACACTTTTTTCTCTTTATTGAATTGATTTTTTCTAGATTCAACTCAGCATATATATTTAGGCCTATTTCCTTCTTTTCTATTCTGAATTTATCGGTCCTTACATTGCCTTAGTTAATTGTAGGAAAAGAATGGTTTTAATATAGTAGTTGTGGCATAATAGAATTGGCTTTCATTGTTAGGATTATTTTTAAGTCAAATGATGATTCTGCTAGCTATGACTTGAATAATCTGATCTCCTTACCTATTTATCTCCCTGGATTTTACTTTCCATGTAAATGCTAGAATGATCCTTTTAAAATGAAAGTGAGACCAGATCATTCCTTCTCCAACCTTCCTACTGATTACTGATTAATTCAGAACTAAATTACAAGTCTTCACAGTGGCCTAAGAGCCTTAGGTTTTCTGGAACCTTGCTTTCACTTTGGATTCCTCTTCTGCTACTCAATCCTCTCTCACTTTACTGCAGCTACTCTGGTTTCTGCTGTGTTCCTTTGAATTGGAATCAGGTTCCTGCCTCAGGGCTCTCCACAGGGTTTTTACTTCTTCACTTCCAATAGTTCTCTGCTCAAATGTTTTCTTAGCTGTGAGACTACCCCATTAAACTTGAAACATCACCCAACTGCCCTGTATTGCCTCTCCCTCTTCTCATACATAATTACTATCTGACGTATTTCTTATTTCTTTTTTTGTTTGTTTCCTCCCAGTAGAACACAAAGACCACAAGGACAGAAATTTCATCTCATTGGTTTATTTCTAGATATATATGCCTAAAATACGTACTAGACTATTATAGGTAATCAATAACATATATTGAATAATTTAATAAATTATCTCTCATATAACTTGTACCTAATCCCACCCAGCAATATTTTAGTATTTTTGGTTATTTACTTATTTTTTTAAGATTTTATTTATTTATTTGACAGACAGAGATCACAAGTAGGTAGAGAGAGGCAGGCAGAAGAGAGAGGGGAAGCAGGCTCACTGCTGAGCAGAAAGCCCAATGCAGGGCTCGTTCCTGGGACCCTGAGATCATGACCTGTGCTGAAAGCAGAGTCTTAACCCACTGAGCCACCCAGGTGCCCTTATTTTTTGTCATTGAATTCTTAAGTGTGTTGTAATAGAACAAGCTTTCATTATATCTCATCACTTCATTATGGTAATAAACTTCACAGAGGTTACATGACATGCCAAAGACATTTATCTTGTAAGATCACAAAGAATCACATCAGACTTGATTTTCAGTGTTTTCCTCACTAAATATTCTTCTCTAGGGCAATGTGTGTGTGTGCATGTGTATATGTGTGTTGAGAGTGTAAATACAGATTTTCTAAAAAATGACAAACTCTTATTTCTGGATCACAAGGTTTTCTTTGTCAACACAATACCCAATGCACTAATTTAGCACATATAAGATATCTATAACTAAAGAATTTCATCATGCACTCATTTAACTTTAACAAAATTTTATTTGCCATTGATTTTGAAAAGAAAAGGGATGGGAATGCCCCCAAAGAGTGTAATATAAATCGGATTTTTCTTTATGATAATTAAGAAAAATACTTTCTTCTTTGTTTTTCTCTTTTTGTGGAGGATCACACATCTTCATATTCCTAAGTGAAAAAATGTGGACTATGAAAGCAGATGTCCTTTACATTCAGAGAAGAGAAATAAAATATTCTAAGTAGATCACTCTCAGATAAATAGAATTAATTCTACCTGATTGTACAGAAAGAAGAGAGTTATTTCAGAAAATGACATACAATTAATTACTTTAAAAGGCTGCAAAATGCAATAATGAAATCACAATGTTGAAAGCCCATTCGTGACTGTAATATCAATGTAAAGAGTCAGAATTCCCAGGACATTTAGGACGACTGGGAGTAGAGCAAATTAAGTTTACTTCAAATTTATAAAACACATTCCTTTCCCTTCCTTCCTTTTTTGAAACTGAAATTTAATTTTATTCAAACTACTTAGAGGAGATTTTATGAAACTACTGAGATTTTCAGATTTACTGCCCAATATTTCATTTGCATAACTAGTAGGTAAGTAAACTTTAACCTGATTAGAACTTTAAAAAAAAAAAATCATTATCGCTCCCCTGTTCAAATTCTAGAGTCACCTCAAATACATAAAATCACAACTCTTGAATATTTTTGATCACACTTCCCTGCTTGATTCCAACCTTGTGCACTCCTCAGAGTCTTGACTTCCTGTTTCTCCCTGTGCTCACTCTTCTCTCTTCAGTGTCTAGTCTCCTTTCTGCTTCTCAAGCACATTAAGTTCAAGAGTTCTGTCCTTTAACCTTTGCTCAGAATTCTTTTTCTTTCAGGTTTTTGTTTTTTCAGTGCTCTGGTCTTCATTTCATACAGTGGTCCAATGCTACTTCCTATGATAAATCTTCCCTGATCTTTTAAAATAGTTCAAATCTTCTCACTCCTATCACTTTCTCCATTTTTCAGAATTTGTTACCTTTCTTGTCAGCATATCTTAACTAAAACACTGTCCTTTTTTTATTCACTTACTTGTCTGTTGTCTGTCTCTCACTCAAATTTAACATCGTAGCAAATAGAGTCATATCTACGGTAGCTAGGAGTGTACTTAAGCTGATTTATGTAGCACATATTATGTAACTGTTGAATATATGTCTAAAATACCAGACTGGAAATGTTAGTGCTAGATTCATAGTTTTCACATTCAAAATACACATGGAAAATAAATTAATAAATTTAAAAGGAAGCTATTTCAAAGTTAAAGTAGGTAAAGCTAGGCAAATTCTAAAGTTGTAATGGAATTATTTAGATATTTGCTGGGAAGTGACATGGTACTAAGTTTTCCCATAGCATTGCTAACTTGGATGTTCAAATTCATGTATGTTCAAATACATGTATGTTCAAATTCATGGATTAAAAAAATCTTTCAGGGGCGCCTGGGTGGCTCAGTGGGTTAAGCCACTGCCTTCAGCTCAGGTCATGATCTCAGGGTCCTGGGATCGAGTCCCACATCGGGCTCTCTGCTCAGCAGAGAGCCTGCTTCCCTTCCTCTCTCTCTGCCTGCCTCTCTTGTGATTTCTCTCTGTCAAATAAATAAATAAAATCTTTAAAAAAAAAAATCTTTCATATTAATTAACTACTGAAGATATCTTCATGTATTAAGCTTTCTAAAATGTGTTACTATTTACTTATTTAATGAAGGTGGACAATCTCACTTATAATTATAAGAGGCCCCTAAGATTTAAGTTATCATATTTATGACCCTTCTCTTATTTCTGTGGTTCAGGTAAAACTATCATAACTAACTAAAATGTCTTCAGTAAGGAAAAAAAAATCTAAAAAAATAAACAGTGAAATTTTTAAGTAGGCAAAAAGTAAGAACAAGAATTATCTCAGGAATTCACACAAAATGTCCTCCAGATTAGTCTCAGAAATTGCCTTTTTTACTTTATTTTACTTTATTGATTTTGCTAAATTTTATAAGCAAACTTTCTATTACACCCATTTTTTGTTGATTATAGCAAATAAATTTATGTTGAATGGTTCTTTGAAGAAACTTTGTCTGGAGCAGACAGCATGCTATTTTTCTACCTGTAAGTCAGGATAATTTTGCTTGTGTTACAGAACCAGGTTGAAATATACTTTCAGACAAAATTAAGTATGTAAGATGATAGATTTAATATAAAGTGAATGAATACAGATGCATACATCTATAGATGAAATCATCAAAAACATGTAGGAATCTTTTATATTTTGTAAGCCTTTATAAGTAATAAATACAAGGTTAAGAAATAAAATATTCACTCTTAATTTTTATATATATGAGTATGAAGTAAAATATTCTCTTTTAATTATTTTAAATGTATTATAATATATTATATATACACATATATATTAGTACGAAATTTTGTTAGGACCTGTTATGGATACAACAATCATGAAACTTAAATTATTTGGTCTAAGATATATCGTGTGGTTAGTAATATAGGGTTATAACCTAATTAAAACTGATAAACCATTCATAGAGAGGGAAAAAAGAACAGGAAAATAAACTAAGAAAAACATTTTGATCTAAAATGTCATAAATTTTTTTGGCTAAAAAATTGTTTTCAGTAATTTAAAGGTACTAACCTTATTTTGTAGAGAACTGGATAGTTATTTTAATGTCAGACTCAAGCTAAAATAAATTATATTTGAATGTAGAGCAAGTCTTTGTTATAGAGAAGAATTTAATATGCTATAAGTAGCCTCCACTTAAGCTCTTCTGACCCTTTGATTTAGAATTTCTTCTACTATTGCCTCTTGTCACATCTAGGATGGAAAATTTTCTGACTGTACAGCTGAATGCTGATGATATGATTGGGGAAGATTTTTTTTTTAAGATTTTATTATTTATTTGAGAGAGAGAGAGCAAGCAGGGGAGGAGCAGAGGGAGAAGGACAAGCAGACATAGTGTGGAACCCTAAGCAGGGCTCAATCCCACAACCCCAAGATCGTGACCTGAGACAAAATCGAGAGTCAGAGACTTAACTGACTGAGCCACGCAGGTGTCTCTGGTTTTTACTGCAATCAGTAGGCATGGGGACCATGACAGAGGAGGATTTGTTTGTTTTAAAACAAATGATTTATGCAGCCCTTTTTAAATAATACTTTGATAATTCTTTCTAAAGCCATTTATATTATGGGTAAATTTTCAGTGAAATTAGAATCCGTACCCTGAATATAAACAATGGGTTGTCATAAAATTTTACTTTTATCCTCAAAGAGTCATGTAAGAAAAACAAAAAATGGACACCTACTTTTTTCATCTATGAAAAGTTCACGTGCAATTAGAAAACACTACAAATAAAATTTAAATTAGATATTAGATTGTTTAGTTCTGAAAATTGGAGAGCAGAGAGGGGTTTATTATAATATACACTTTTGAAGCTATGGAAAACCTGTTTTACATTATTTTTTTCATTTTATTTTCTTTACTAGTTCATAATATATTTTGCTTTTGTTGTTAAGCTCCATTATGAGAAAGTATCAGCAAAAGCTAGTGTTCAGAAAATTTCTTCACGTAATTCATTTCACTTAATATATTAAACAACATCTCCTTTCCATACTTTCTAGAATTTACTTTTATAAATCCTATTTCCCAGATACCCCAAGAAAGCATCACTGTTCTACCATATGCCATTCTGAATTGTCCATTATATCATACTAGCTATAATAGGACATTACTAAGTGAACCAAATATTGGACCTGAAATTTTTGACAGGGTAAATACAGGGCTGTCATCTTAAATATGTGGGCACTCAGGATTCAACAAAGTATTCAGGCTATAGAAACCACATTCAGTTACATACATAGCCACGGTCCACAATGCCAGGAGATGAGAGATCTATTGATTTTTTAGTTACAACACTGCAGGAATGCCTGCATTTTCTTCCTAGGTAGGATTTAGTACTTTCTTTTCTTGGGATCAATACTTCCTTTGATGTTCATTCTCTTTAATAGTTATGAGATAGTGAAAAACAAGGTCGTATGTAATAAAACTCTTACCTAAGATGGGGAAAATGGTAATTATGATAAAGGACAAACATCAATGTTGATATTCACTGTTGTTTCAGGGATTGTTTGGGGAAATCTAAAATGTTTATAAGTCTATAACATCATTCTAGGATTTGTCCACTTTGTGATTCCTTACCACTTTTTTCACATTTTTAGTATAGAAACTTTTGTTACTTTAGACCCAGTTTTGTATAGGACTGTCTCTCTGCTACCTCATGAGTTCTCTAATTGAGCCAATATCCTAATTTTTTCAATACTTCAAGTTCAAATCCCAAAAGCTATTACGTGCAAGGTGCTCAATGGGTTTGTTGAATGAATTATTAAAATAATAAATGTTGTGGATGTTTGCTGCATACCTCTTTTCTTTTCTTTAGCAATTGAAACACATTGATTTTTCTGTCACAGGAATCAGAATAGGAGTATCTGAAAGGAACAGGTATTCAAGAAACAGGGAATTGGTTAAAACATTGTATAAGATACTTAAAACGTAAGTTTTCCTGTATGGATGGTATAGTAACAGAGAGAATACTTGAAACCATCCACTGTATTTTCCTACCACAAGAGGCTTTTCTCCTGTAGACACTAGCATATCTTTAATGATTGTTTGCAGATACTATCTTTCCGGATTGATTCATGTACACTCTACTGCAACAGCCACAAACACATGTTTGTTTATTATCAGGTATTATATACACAGTGATAATGATTTATTGTTAGTCAAAATTAAATACCAATAGCAGTTACAATCTATTTTAAAATAATTAAATTCAAAGTTCAGGGTAGGATTAACTATAAAAGATGCCACTTCCTACTTTCATTAGTGCTAATAATAGAAGTTGTTTTTTAGCTGTGAAGTAAAGAAAATATAGATCTGGGTACACCTGATTGGGGTCCTAAGTTTGGATTTATGGGTCAGCCCTGTTGAGATGGTAACACTTGTGCAAAGATTTGAAAGAGATAAGGGAGTTAACCACAGGGTTATATGGAGAAAGAACATCTCAGCAGAGAGAACAGCTACAGTGAATGATCAGAGGTTAAACAGGTGTTGGCATGGTCAAGGAACAGGAAGAGGAAGATGGTCTGGTTGGAATAGGACAGAAGTTATGGGAGGAAGGAGATCTGGACCTTGGAGGAGTTACAGGACATTGGTTTTGTATTATTGTGAGTCAACTCAAAAGAGTCTTTTGGGTGAAGACTTTATGAAACTCTCTTATGGGAACTCCAGGAACCAGAAGTTACAGTACCACCTGCAAGTACAAAGCTATGAATAGCTACACTGAAATGCTTAGAGGCTTTTTCTCTCTACCTGGGATTGCCCCAACTCCAAGCTGGCACAGCCCAGCCTGGTTTGTGGCTCCTCCCTTGGGGAGGGAAGAGGAAAGTGGAGTGTGTGCCCAATATTGCTCTTTGGAAGTCTATCCAAGGAACCCATTTGTGCCTCACCTGGCTTGAAGTGTTAATGTACAGTCTGGCTATTTGGGGGCTGCTAAAAGCAAAGGAGAGCACGGGCAGCTGGTGGCACCGGTGGGTCTGCTACAGAGGTTTGCACAGTCCAGCATGACCGGGAGGAGGCACTCAACTTGTGGCTTTCCCCAGTTGACAGAGAGAGAAGAGGGGAGCATGTGTCCAGAGTTCTGACATTTTAGAGAGCTGTGGGAGGGACTGGTATAAATAGCAGCTTGTTAATGTGCTTCATTTATAGAAGAATACACAGGACTTGTCCCTCTTTTTGAGCTAGAGAATGAGATTATAACTTTTATAGGAGTTGATGATTAGAAAAAAAGAGTTCTTTATACCAGTTTGTCTCACAGTTTCTTCACTAATTTTGCCATATTTGGTATTTAAGAGTCATATAAATTTACAAAGCTATATATTACTTTATTTCATCAGTTAATATTTTAAATTGAAAGCCATTTAATTTCTATGGGTATAAATCTAATTCTTACAAATATGGATATATTTCAAATATATATTATAATTATTTCTATTTTTTATCTTAAGCATAAATAACCACAAAGAAAGTTTCCATCTCTTCTCACCTATTATGATTTGTTAGGATATTTTCATAAATAGAATCTGAAAATTAATACTTTCTACTGAAATAATTCAATGTATGACAATTATACATAGTATAATTATACATAGTATAATTATTAGGTAAGTCTAGATCATCATGATTATAGTCCATTAAAGGGTTCATGAAATAATCATTACAAAACAGAACAGACTGTGAACATATTTATAATGACATCAAAACCTTGATATAGAACTGTGGCTATGCTCAGTTCATACCTATTTTAATTGAAATTTGCTATAAAAATGGTTATTTTTTTTAAGTTTTACTCATTATGAATTCCCCCCTTCCCTCCCCACCATTTCCTTTCCCTTCCCTTCCCGTCCCTTCCCTCCCCTCACCTCTCCTCCCCTTTCCTTTTTGCTTTCTGCTTTCTTCTCCCTTTCCTTTCTCCTCACTCTCCTCTCGTCTCCTTTCCTTTCCTTTGTAGTAAGAGATTTATGGTATCCTCACAGAGTCCTTTTAGTTTTCCCTAAGATATGAAACCAGAATATCAGGCTTGTCCCTCAATAATTTTGCTCACAAATGCAGTCATATGGGAAACAATATCCCCATAGACTGGCATCGAAAGTAAGGGAGTCACTTCCTATACAGAAAGGCCAGTTGTACATAAAGGGCATGTTTCTGGGAAAGACAGCCAAAGCAAAGAGAACCCTAATTTGGGTTAAGAGACGAGAAAAATGTCTAGCCTTTAGAGAGAAAGAAGAGCACAGACTCTTCTTATGAGAAACAAAAGGAGACACTGAAATGCCTCAGTTGGCCAGACACCCCTAGGATGAAGTGGAATAGGGAATGTTTAATTTAGGCTTAGGAGAGCCAGACAGATTTCTCTCATCAAGCTTGAAGGACAAGGAAAGCAAAAAATTTCCACTTGCCTTTGCCTCCCCAACCCTTCTTTCCCAGTCCTAGTCTCCTACATGCATATAGCTTTGCCTCTAAAAATTCTACACAAATGGGAAACATAAAAGAACAGGTGCAGTCTAGCACTCTGAAACTCTTCATTTTTTCAAGTGACCCTTTCTCTAGCTTGAAGTGAGTGGACAGAGATGGTGGCCAGCAGCAGGGTACTAGGAGAGAGCTATTGGGGTTCATTTTGGTTTATTAGTAATTCTTGGTTCAGTAATTTTGTGACTTTTTCCTTAGAATTTTTACCTCCGTAGAAGTAAATTATTTCTTAATACCTTAGCTAAGTCAGTTCATAAGTTGAGGCTGCCTTTAATATGCTAATGATAACATATCAGGAGCCATGCATGCTGGAGGCAGTTCCTAAACAATTAAGAATGATCAGTCCTTAAGGATAAAAGCGCGTGTAGACAATATATGTGATATTGCACCTCTCTGGCATTAGCAGCAGTCAACTTTATCCTCCCATAGAGAATATTTGTCATTTATATTTTTACTTTGTTACTATGGTATCAAAATCTATGTACTTGGCTTTAAATATAATACTATCCTCTGATTTTTGTTATATTTTTCATTTTCAATTATCCTTAAGCAACTATTTTTCAGTTCTTCCCACATTCACTCACTATGTGGGCTCCAAGATGCACAGATTTTTTGTCTGCCTTGTTTAACATTGTATTCTTAGGACCACTGCTTGCACATAGGAGGTATTAAATATTTTTAATAAAGTAAATGAATAGGTAGATAAATAGATATTGTTTTTGCAAATAACTAATTTTGTATTAACATTTATCAAAAATGACATCCTATGAGAATAAAAAGAATCTTTAGGTTTGTCATAAAAGCTAAGGAGTTATCCAGTTACCATCCAAATTATCCAGTTACCATCCAGTTATCTTCTCTGTATAAACATTTTATACAGCACAACTTAGAATGTTGGATTTTTTTTAAAATACGCTTATAAAATTAAATGATGCAAGGGATATTAACATTATGAAATTATATATATATATATATATATATAAAAATATCTACACATTTAAGTACAACATTAATGGAGCATAGATAGTAGCAGAAGAAGTAAGGAAAGCACAAAAACGTTTTTTGGTTTTAATAATGTGACCCTCATAGATTGAAATTCTTGACTCTTTTCCCCAGACAAATGACTTCGGCAGCTAAAAATAAGGGCAATGGCCAGTTTGCAGGCTATACACATACTACATTTTGAAATTATTTCTTGCAAAGATCTCTGACATCCAAATTCCTCTGAAATACAACTATTAAGTTGTTTTATACCACTTCTTCTGAATTGACATAATGTATTTACTAACATTGCTTAAGGGTTGTGTTTAATGGAAGTCAGTATGGAATAATGATAAAGAATGTGGACTCTGAAGCCAGAAAACCTGCACTCAAACCAGGTCTCAGCTAGCAGACTATGAGCAAGCTATTTAGTCTCTTTGAGCCTCATCTGTAAATAGGTATAATAATAAAGTTATGAATATTTAAATAAAATAATACACATAGAGTCCCAGAACCATGCTCAGTACTTGAGAATTACTCACTAATACTATAATTTATTAGTATATTAAGTATAGTATATTAAGAAACTATATGGAGGATATGGTGTGGAGAGAGATAGTATAATAATACAATGTCTGATGTCCTGTGGACAGCAACTAAGATAAAAGTATCTACGAGTGACTACTGGAAAAGTTGACATCACAGTGCCTGTATCAGTTCATGGTGCTGTATTCTTTTCCTATCCAGTGGAAGATTTTATTAATCTTTTAGATCACTTTCAGGAGTAGTGCCCATACCCTTAGCTGATGACATAGTTTCTTACTCATCTTTCAGATAATTTGGCATATATTTTTTTAATTGATATAACTTCTGAGTTTTACAACTGGAAGTTGGAGTGTTTTGTACTTAATGGTATTCTACTGAGGTAATATTTTTCTCAGCCTAAGTCTATAGGATTAAAGACCTTGAGTGTAAAGATGACACCAAAACCTCCCAATACAAATTGATATTAGCTTTGACCCCCAAACAGCAACACTGGATAAAGTACTTCATCCCTGCACCTCCTCTATTATCATTTTCCAGATGAAGTGTTAAGATCAGGTCATTTCTAGATGCATTGTGTGGCCTATGGCCCACTTTTACTTCCATCATTTTCTGTTTAACTTGATATCCTCAATCCCTTTCCTCTTCTGATATTATTAGAACAAAAAAAGCACCCTAAGCCTTAGAGCTTTATACATGTGGCTAAAAGAAGAGCTTTTGCAAAGACGAGAGACATCTACAATGAAAGTTAACTTTTTGATCAAAAAAAGTGAGTGTTGCTATGAGAGGGGGAAAAAAAAGTCAGATTTTTTAAAAAGAGCCTCATAAATGTGTAAAAAAAAAGGGCGTGGAATATGAAATATGATATTTGTGAGACTGTAGAGAGAGTATTTTCATGTTTCTGCACAGCAGTGCTTTCTGAACAAAACTAAAACAGAAACATGGAAACTGAATTAAAGAACAGGACTTTACCTGGAAGATGACTGAATAAATACTAAGGAATTTTACATTAGTGGAGCTATGTTTTTAAATGTCAATGAGGGATAAAACCCAGAACCACGGAATCATTCTAGCAGTTAAAACATTCAAACACTTGTCTTATCTTCCCCCAGAGGCATTTATTTACATTCCAAAGCATAAAAAGCCAGGATCCTTACCGGTCTTTTCTGAAAGAGAATTTTTTTTCATCAGGGAGATTGAGTTTCTCTTCCTCCTTCAGAAGGAGAGGGGGACAAAGTGTATTTTTAAAGTTCCATATTTTTAAAGTTCTTCCCCTTCAATTTAAACCACTTTATATATACAGGCCTGACCACCTAGCTATCTTCATTTTGCCACAGAAAGAAGAAAGAATGGGAGATCAGAAATCCATGTGGTTATAAATCAAGTGTTTATATTTAGGATAACATGAATATATATGAGTCTTAAAAACTAATCAGTACAATGGAGTTGAAATGGAAGAAGACCAAAGCCTTTATTTGCAAATTATATCTCACAAATTATTGATGACATCAAAGCTGTATGCATTGTTGTCCCTTAGGTTCACCTATATTCATTTTTTAAAAACTGTTAAATATTTTGCTCATGGGGAAAAAACATGGGGACAAGCTGAGTGGAAGTAGCTAAAGGAAAACTTTTGTTATTTAAAATGTAAGTCAGGGATTATTTAGGGAAAGATTAGTTTTATTCTGGTCCTTTGCTTGAAGGAAAAGAATTCTACATCCTCTTCCTCACTCAAGTCTGGGCAATATAAATTTTGAAACTATGTTAAGTGACTTGGTCATTTATTTCCATATTTCTTGTCTGCAAATTTTTTTCTCAGCTTTGATCATAAAGAACTCTTCTTTTAGTATGCCATGCTTTCAATGCTGTGTCTAACTTGATTTTTCTTCATCTCTCTGTCTTATACCATTCTTAAGCATAAGAAATTTAGGAGAACTAAAGGGAATAAGCTACCTCATCTTCTTTCATCCATGTAATTTCTCCTTTTTTAATAAAATAGAATAGAACAGGAAGTTATCACCCTCTTCCAACACCCATGTAATACCTGATTATGAAAGACATTCATTCTACTAAGCTCTCCTCTGTTTATTGTGATTAATTCAGACAGCTTTCAGAGACAGACACTGGATGTTACATTCTTTATGAAACAGGGAAAATCTTTGTTATATGAGGATCTACATTTATGGATCTTCTAACAGAAATTGAATTGTGGTAGTTTTTCTTTTTCCATAGCTGATAAGTCTACACTGTAAACAGTTGGGTTCTCAGGTAAGACACAAAATGCACTGATATTTTCAATTCATTGAAAATAAATATTTTCAATTCATTGAAAATAAATATTTTCACAAAATATTTAAGATTTAAGTACTTATTGATAACTTTTAACAGCTGGATGTTTACTGATTTTCGTATCAATATAAGGTTTATATACAAGGAAGAGGAGGGAAAGAGGAGAAATGAAAGTAAGGAAAATGAAGAAAGAAGAAAAGGAAATTAAAAATAAGAAGATAGAGAAATAGAGAATAGAAAATGGGAAATATTACATCAAAATATTGGTTTGAACAAGATGTTCTTTTAGTTTTACTTCATCATGTTTTCAGTAATATTCAAATTAATGATACTTGATGACATTACATATTGATACAGAAGGGGAGTTTTAGTGACAATACATGATTATTTTGTTAATATTAATTGAGAATTTACCATGTTACAGATACCCTCTTTCTTTAAGTGGATCAAATTACTATTTTACCAATATCCTGTGAGGTTATGTGCTGTTTTATCTTCACCTTTAGGAATAAAAAACTGAAGGCTAGAATTTTAAAACTATTCGTGAAGGTCACAAATCTGATAAAAGTGACAGAGCTAGGATTTAAATCCATGCTCTTTTTGCTAGAATCTGGACTTCTAAATACTTTGTGAAACAGGATTTTTATGTAGTTATTTTTTCTAGCATACTAATACCATATTCAGGTAGAATTTTCCATTAAAACTGAGGACAAAGGAGTGCCTGGGTGGCTCAGTCATAAAGTGTCTATATTTGGCTCTGGTCATGACCCCAGAGTCCTGATGGAGCCCCTCATCAGGCCCTCTGCTCAGTGGGGATTCTGCCTCTCCCTCTCCCATTCCTCCTGTTTGTGTTCCCTCTCTCTCTGTCTCTCTCTCTCTTTCTGTCAAATAAATAAAATCTTAAAAACAAAACAAAACAAAAAAACTAAGGACAAAGTAAATTTTGATGGCACCAGCAGTACATGCCAAAAGAAATGATAAAAACCTAATGTCATGTTTAAATCTCCTTGCCAATATCAAGTGTATAAACTGTGGGGAACTTGAAAAATTTTGTTTTGTTTTTTAAGTGGAGTTTTAGCAAGAGCTAAATTTTGTTGTGGGCATGGGTTTGCTTTTCTTATATTCAGATAAAGAGCAAGAAGCCATATGGAGAAAAATCGGGATGTTTCAAAATTGCCCTCTGCAATTTAGGACTGGGGTTGAATTCATGTCTGACAACACAACAGGGCAGAGAATCTTCATGCTCAGAGTTTTTCTAAAATGCACGAGAAGTTGAGGATTCTACATCCTACAGAGGCTGTGTGTGGACCCCTCAGTTCTTCAAGAGTGCAGCTTCAGAGAAAAACGAACCTCAGCAAAAAGAAGCCTCATCTGACTTAGATGAGAAGCTTAGTGCATAAAAGAAGAACAAGCTACCAGCCATAATAGACAATGGAACACCAAATGAGAGATTCCAGCGATAGAGAAAATCACAAACAAGTATGATTATTCATCTAGCTTTGAAAAAACAATCACATCTAGCGATTATGATACTGTAACATTGCAATTTTAAACAAGTTGGAACTTTTTGCTATCTCTCTGTCCCTGCTCCTATGAAAGTTTTATCCTCCTGAGACCTTTTTTTATCCTGGAGAGATATGAAATAGAGGTTGGAAAACTGAGAAATGAGCATATAGATATGAAAAGTGGAAAGAAAAAAAAAATTCAAACCTGACACACCACTACCTCACTATACACAGTAAGACTTAACAAGTCTGGTTTAGGGTTGTAGGAAAGTTTCACCTTGAAATGAAGTTTAAGTTTTTAAGGATTTTATAGGAATGGACAGAATAATTATTTTTAAATAATTTTTAATAGATTTTATAATTATAACATTTTTAGCAAAATTGAGTGAAGTGTACAGACAGTTCCCATAAATGACCCACTCCCACATATACACAACATCCCCCACTACCAACATCCCACACTAGAATGGTACATTTCCTACATCAGTGAACCTGTTTAACACATCAGTATCACCAAGTCCATAATTTGCATTAGTGTTCTTAGTTTTGTACATTCTATGAGTTTTGACAAATGTATAATGACATGTGGTCACCATTATAGTAGCATACAGAGTCGTTTTGTTGTCCTAAAAATGCTCTGTGTCCTGCCTATTTATCCCTTTCTCCTCCCAACCCTTAGCAACAACTAATCCTTTCATTGTCATAGTTTTTCCTTCTCCAGAATGTCACAGAATTAGAATCGTATGTAACATTTTATTTACTTATTTATTTATTTTAAATTTTTTAAAAGATTTTATTTATTTATTTGACAGAGATCACAAGTAGGTAGAGAGGCAGGCAGAGAGAGAGACGGGGAAGCAGGATCTCTGCTGGCAGAGAGCCCAATGTGGGGCTCAATCCCAGGACCTGAGATCATGACCTGAGCTGAAGGCAGAGGATTAACCCACTGAGCCACCCAGGCACCCCAGAATTTAACATTTTAGATAGACTTCTTTTAGTTAATAATATGCATTTAATTTTATTTCATGTCTTTCATGGCTTGATAGCTTATTTCATATTAGTGCTGAATAATATTCCAATGTTTGCATATAGTACAGCTTATTCACCTACCAAAGGACAACTTGGTTACTTCTAAGTTTTGGAAATTATGATTAAGCTTGCTATAAATATTCAAGTATAAATATTCTTGTACTTATATCTATTCAACTTTTTGTATGGATATAAGGATCTATATTTAGTTCATTTGGGTAAATACCAAGGAGTACAATTGCTAGATTTTATGGTAAGAGGATATTGAATTATGTAAGAAACTTTGAAACTGTCTTTCAAAATGGCTGTACCTTTTTATAATTCCCACCAGCAATGAATGAAAGCTCCTGTTGCCCCACATCCTTATCAGTCTTTGGTATTGTTAGTGTTTTGGGAGACACATTTATCACTGATCGGAAGACATTGTATCACAAGGAAGTGACAAGGAACTCAAGAGTCCTCACCAAAATTTCTTCTGGAATTATTAAAAAAATTAGTTCTACAAATTAATATAAATGGGAAAGGAGAGATAATAATCCCTGTATATTATATTTCAAGGGTAGTGCTTATACATTATATTAAAAAATTAAGATATTTCTACTATACATATTTCAAATTGCTTTAAACTTAATACAATAAGTTTATATATGTTTTAATGGAGACTTTGAGGATGAATTTAGCCTGCCATTTCATAGGGATATCTAAAAGTATTTGCCTAAGGTGGTCTTATGGATATTTATTTGTTAAATTCTTTGATTTAAAATTTACTAAGTAGCTTACCTAGAATATGCCAGGAATTATGCTAAAATGGAGACAAATATATGAATAAAACATGCCTTTTGTCCTTAAATAATATATTAGTCAAAGTTGTTTTGGTTAAATGTGACAGAAACACCGCTCATACTGCTTAAATATAGATGGGAATTTATTGCTCAAATAACTGGAATCCAGTAGTAGAGCTTACTTTAGGACTTCAGGGTTCTTTTTTATACCTTTCTCTATTTCTGTCTCTTTTTCTCATTATCTGTTTCCCTCAGAATCTATCATTTCCTTGTGTATTGTCCTAATCACCTTTTGCCTCCATGCAAATGAATGCCACCAGAATGGTAAAAGTGACAGTATTGTAGCAAAAAGTCTAGAAATACATCATTTCTATTTATAATCCCAGAGAAAGAAGGAGCTTTTCTTTCTCTTAGCATGTCCTTAAAAATCAGATTGGACTGGCTTGGTTTTACGCTTATCGCTGTTGCTTTTTGTGGAATATTGTTTTTACAGTTAGAAAATGAGAACTTTGTTAAAGTGTGCAATGATTATACCCGTCCAGATAATTAAAAGAACTCACAAGACTCTATAAGGCATATTTACATGAAGCTTTAATCAAGACAAGGATATGGTATGTTAAGAGGAACAAGTGAGAATCATGGCCTTGAAGATCTGGGTGTAGCTATCTAGGAAGGACCCTTTTACAATTGCACAAAAAATGCTTGTCTCTAAATTATGCATCACCAAAATACATACAAAAGGCATCTTGGCTTAAGGAGACATTGCACAAAAATTTCCAGTAGTGTCTTTTAGCCCCCACTGATTAGGTAGCTAAGCCAAACTGTGTAATCAGTTAAAACAGGAATAAATCATAAATCTATATATCCCCCAAAATGTATAGAAAACTGATTCTGAGGTTCACCAGGAAAGTTCTCAGTTTTAAACAGCAGATTACAGATTATTATCTAACTACCTAATTATTTTTATATTGGCCAAGAGTCAGTACTAGATTTCCAAATGTCCCCAAAGAGAAGCATAGACTTTTCCCAGTTCAACTTAAAGATAACTATTTTACATAAAGTGTGTGTTATAGAGTATGAGGTAGATATCTTTTCTTGTGGTTGAGAAATCTGAACAATATATATGCTATCAAGAAAAAGAAAAAAGGAGGGGGAATTGAAGATCCAGAATAGAAAAAGCAGTTATTTCATTAACAAAGTATAAGGAGAAAATGGGATTAAAAAGAGAGGTGATATGCTTTACTTGAAAAAAATAGAATAGATGACTTTTAGATAGAAAGGAGATAAGAGTTGATATAGATAAGCAGTAAAAGCTATCTAACCCCTTTCGGTGGGGTGGGCAGTAGAATGACAAGCAAAATGGCAAACTTGTGCAAAATACCTATCTTTCTGAGTGTGTAACCAGAGAAGTTCAGTATAGAAGACAGAAGGGAAATATATTTTATCTTTTGTTGTATTCTAGAATGGTTATCTTGGCTTTACTTTAGAGGAGTCTGAGTGGTGAGTAAATGGAACTTGTCTTTGAAGAAGTCTCTATATGATTCAATCTATATTTGTAGACTGGGATATAGATATTTATCCATCATGTTTGAAGATAAGAATGATAGGCTAAGTGATAGATGGGCCTGAGTCAACACTCTGTCCTCTAACAAGCACAGAACATGTGGGACTCAGAAGTTCTGGCTTTTCCCAGTGAAAGAACATGGAGGTGATCAGACTACAATGCACTAGCAGAGATGTGGGGTTAGAGAGAAAAAGCAGAGCCTGAGACCAGTGGAAATGGCGGAATATTCAGAGCAGTGACCAACCATGCAACTGACTTGTCTACTTACTCTAAGGAAGAGACCACCAAGGACACAGAGAACAGCACATGACTTCTGTAGGTATGAGGTACAAAAATAGCCCTGCAAACAACCAGATGCCATCTTGGGGAAAAGAAAAAGCATAGTGCTAATCTGAAAGACTCATCATTTATTTATAAATAAGGTCATATAAAGACATGATTTTTTGTTGTTGTTGTTTTCTTGTTGTTGAAAAACTCTCTTTTTTAAATTTCTTTTCAGCGTAACAGTATTCATTGTTTTTGCACCACACCCAGTGCTCCATGCAATACGTGCCCTCCCTATTACCCACCACCTGGTTCCCCCAACCTCCCACTCCCTGCCCCTTCAAAACCCTCAGGTTGTTTTTCAGAGTCTATAGTCTCTCATGGTTCATCTCCCCGTCCAATTTCCCTCAACTCCCTTCTCCTCTCCATCTCCCCATGTCCTCCATATTATTTGTTATGCTCCACAAATAAGTGAAACCATGTGATAATTGACTCTCTCTGCTTGACTTATTTTGCTCAGCATAATCTCTTCCAGTCCCATCCATGTTGCTACAAAAGTTGGGTATTCATCCTTTCTGATGGAGGCATGATACTCCATAGTGTATATGGACCACATCTTCCTTATCCATTCGTCCGTTGAAGGGTATCTTGGTTCTTTCCACAGTTTGGCGACAGTGGCCATTGCTGCTATAAACATTGGGGTACAGATGGCCCTTCTTTTCACTACCTCTGTATCTTTGGGTTAAATGCCCAGTAGTGCAATTGTAGGGTCATAGGGAAACTATTTTTAATTTCTTGAGGAATCTCCACACTGTTCTCCAAAGTGGCTGCACCAACTTGCATTCCCACCAGCAGTGTAAGAGGGTTCCCCTTTCTCCACATCCTATCCAACACATGTTGTTTCCTGTCTTGCTAATTTTGGCCATTCTAACTGGTGTAAGGTGGTATCTTAATGTGGTTTTAATTTGAATCTCCCTGATGGCTAGTGATGATAAGCATTTTTTCATGTGTCTGATAGCCATTTGTATGTCTTCATTGGAGAAGTGTCTGTTCATATCTTCTGCCCATTTTTTTTTAAAGATTTTATTTATTTATTTGACAGAGAGAGAGATCACAAGTAGGCAGAGAGGCAGGCAGAGAGAGAGAGAGGAAGCAGGCTCCCTGCAGAGCAGAGAGCCCGATGCAGGGCTCGATCCCAGGACCTTGAGATCATGACCTGAGCCGAAGGCAGCGGCTTAATCCACTGAGCCACCCAGGCACCCCTCTTCTGCCCATTTTTTGATATGATTATCTGTTTTGTGTGTGTTGAGTTTGAGGAGTTCTTTATAGATCCTGGATATCAACCTTTTGTCTGTACTGTCATTTGCAAATATCTTCCCCATTCTGTGGGTTGCCTCTTTGTTTTATTGACTGTTTCCTTTACTGTGCAGAAGCTTTTGATCTTGATGTCGTCCCAAAAGTTCTTTTTTGCTTTTGTTTCCTTTGCCTTTGGAGACATATCTTGAAAGAAGTTGCTGTGGCTGATATCGAAGAGGTTACTGCCTATGTTCTCCTCTAGGATTATGATGGATTCCTGTCTCATGTTGAGGTCTTTTATCCATTTTGAGTTTATCTTTGTGTACAGTGTAAGAGAATGGTCGAGTTTCATTCTTCTACAGATAGCTGTCCAGTTTTCCCAGCACCATTTATTGAAGAGACTGTCTTTTTTCCACTGCATATTTTTTCCTGTTTTGTCAAAGATTATTTGACCATAGAGTTGAGGTCCATATCTGGGCTCTCTACTCTATTCCATGGTCTATCTGTCTGTTTTTATGCCAGTACCATGCTGTCTTGGTGATCACAGCTTGTAGTAAAGCTTGAAATCAGGTAACGTGATGCCGCCAGTTTTGTTTTTGTTTTTCAACATTTCCTTAGCAATTCGGGATCTCTTCTGATTCCATACAAATTTTAGGATTACTTGCTCCAGCTCATAAAGACATGATTTAATAGGGTACCAGAACTGTTAACTAAATAGTTAAAATGAAAATAGAAGGAAAACTTTGAACCAGGAAAGTCTGAAAGAGTATTATTTAGCAAGAATAGGATACTTTGGACAATGGGGTAGGAGAGAAGATCCCGTGTCTTATCTGAATGATTGAGCTTCTTGCTAATTTTATCATGTCCCCATTATTTATGAAAATAAAGTTCTCATTTTCAAAAACGGTAATCTTCTTTACTATCCTGTAACCTCCTATGATTGCTTTTAAAATCTTTTATTGTCATTTTGAGTAAATTGGCAACCACGTACTATTTCTTCATGACCTATAGTCCCATCTGTAGTGGGTTAAATAATGACTCCAGAAGTTGGTGTCCACCTGGATCTTCAGAATGTGACTTTATTTGGAAAAAAGGTCTTTGCAAATATAATTAGTTAGAGGAGGTCATACTGAACTGGGCTTGGCCTTAAATGCAATTACCTGTGTCCTTAAAAAGAGGAGAGGATACACAGAGATACATACAGGTCATGTGAAAAATGAGGGAGACTGGAGTGAATTGTCTATAAGCTAAGGAAGGTCATAGATTGTAAGGAGCAATGAGGAGCTAGGAAGAGACAAAAGTACTCCTTCCTAGAAGCCTTCAGAGATAGCATGGTCTTGTCACCTTGATTTCAGGGATGGATGAGAAATAGCTTAGACTTTTGTTCTGAGAACCTGCTTACTACAAAAGACTCCCCACATATTATGGGAACTTATTACCTGTACCTTATCTTCACCCTTCCTCATTGGTCTCCTAAGACTTCTATCCATTTTGTTTGCTTCTGTGAAAGCCCAGACCCTATTCCTCTTTACAGAAATCTTTCTAATTAATAGTCTCTCTATTGCAAAAGCCTAAATAAAATTATTTAATTACCCAGTATGTTTTTATTTCTCATAACCCTAAGGAATATCTTCTTATAGAAACATCAGTGTATAGAATCTGAATTTAAGAAAATAATAATAAATTTGAAAACAGAGGAAAAAAAGAACAGAGGAATTTGTAAAATGATTTTCTGAATTCAGTGAGTGATTTATTTTTATTCCAAAGTGAAAAAGGTTCTGTACTTATCTCTCCATGAAACAAAATGGTGTTATAGGAAAAAAAAAAAATCACTGTATACCCAACAACTTGGCCCAGGTTACTCTGTAGACTAATGGGAAATTATCTGAATGCAACTGGATACAATACATAGCAGAACCAATAAAATGAGTTTGTAATATCTTTTTACTTTCTTACAAGACACAAAAGCATAAATGTATGGTCACAAAAGCTTCAGTGATTCACTAATAGCAATAATAAATATTTATTTGATTTATAGGAAAAATATGTCTTTTATACATTAAATGTTTTCTGAAGAAAGACATGTATATATATATTAAATCATCGTTAATTCTTGAATAATTTCAAGAATATTAAGAGAGGAAAAAGAAATGACTTGGTCTAAATAATTTTAACAGAGCCTTAGCAAGTGGGATAAAGTGATGGAAACAATTATGATTTTACAACATATGGGTTAAGCCATTGTTTTTTTGAAATACATATTTACAGGGAATTTCTTGGGTTTTAGTGACTAACTATAAATATTATTAAAATGATTAGTTCAAAAACAGTGTGTTATAATTATCCTCTTAAGCCTTTCATGTCTCATTTTCATGATAAAGAATGATAGATAGGTAACTTTTGATTGAGACTTTTTTTTGGTCTCACATTTCAGGTTTCAAATATTGCCTCCACTGAGATAACTACTTTCTTCAGACAAATAGAGATAAAATCAGTTTCAGAGCAGATGTATGATTTTTTTTCCTTATTGACTATAATTTGCCATTTTCAAAAAGTAACGTAGAATAGTAGCTCCACATAATTTCTATTGACTCTGATAGGAACTGCATTGATCAGTTTCATAGTATGTGTAACCTTTCAGTAAGATGGAAAAACCTGAGTGTTATAGGTAGCAAAATGATCCTAAGGTAATACATACACAAACAACAATTTTTGTAACAGCAAAAAAATTTTTGTAACAGTATTCTGCCTGTTACGCTATATGGGTATTTAATAATAATAATCTTAGGTAAGTACACTGCCTTTAAAACTCTAGTACCCCAACTGAATAGTTATAGAGGTTACTCGTTTACTTTGGGTTACTTGTTTATTAGAAAGAAGTCAAACAACCAAGGCAATTCTGCTTGGCATTTCAAGGGTTCTGTCAGATCTCTGCTCATAGTCCAATATTCCATTCTCCCTCCACTGAGGCAACACGTTAGGATGATAAAAAGCTTAAATTAAGTAGGTTGCTTGCTACCTTTGAATGCTAGCAAGTATGAATTTGGGTATAGCAAAATAAAAATAAATGAGATTAGATTGGACTCACATCAACAAAGCAGTACAATTATGTAGTGAACGTTTAGGGGGCCATTTAGTTGGGTTACTAATTACCTAAGTTGAAACTCAAGGTTTCCTAATGTTCTGTATGTATTTCAGGGAAATGCATATTCTCTCCTTTGTCATACTCAAGGAATAGGCAAGCAACAATTAGAAAACATATTGAAAATGGAGATGAGGGAAGACACAAGGTTACCTTTTGTTTTGTTATATTAAGTAAAATATTCAGCACTTAAACCAAGTGAAGCTTCTAAATGCCAATTTGAAAACCATGAAAAGTCTTCAACAAATATATTATAATCAAGAAGAGTAGGCTAAATATTTTTTCACATCATTTACCAGTGATTGTTGTAAATGTACTTCCACCTTAATTAATAAAAGATGATTTCAAAATGAATAAATCACAAAGGATTTCCTTCCGGCACTTGGTCTAATGATGAATAAATGAAGACAAGAGAATTCTATTGGAACATAAAGACTTTTTCTTAAAGATGAGCTAAAGTAGTTTTTAAAAATACTGAAAAGAAAAATCTTCATTTACTATATTTGACATTAAATCTAAGAGAAATCTGTAGAAATAAAGTCTCTTCAAAGACCTCATTTTTGTAGGTATTCTGATGTACTGATTGAGGACAATAATATTTTTCCTTCTGTGTTAAAAAAATGTTAAAAGTAAATACAGTTAATACAAATACAAGAAAGGAGTCAGCCAAATGAAATAGTCAGTGTTATAGAATGGTGAGATAGCAACAATCATAACAAAGGCAGTTTTAAACCAGGGAAAGGAAGAAAAAAATGCAATTTACCGTTGTGTTAAGGGGGGGCGATTTTATATTCTTATGAAGGAAAATGTCTCAGCATATTTTAGGCATCCATGTATATTTCCATGTTGAGACTAACTATTCAGTTAAAAGGAATATTTTAGGAAAGAGAGATGTCCTTGCCACTATATTAGTGTTTGTATCACAATTAACTAAAGGTGAAGAGAGCATTATACTTGGGATACTGAGGTCAAGCTTCAGTTTGTCCATTAAAATCTTGATGCTTTTGTGCATTCACAACCCATAGCTTTAGATTCCTTTATGGAGGAAAAAAAAAGTGGCATTTAAACAGAAGATCTCCAAGGCATCTACTAGTGTTAATTTTAGCTTAAAAAAAAAAAAAAATCCTATGGCATGACATCAAACAAAAGAGAAAAGAAAGCTCTACAAATCATAAGAAACCCACACAACTTTATATAGCATTATTTATTTATAGGAGTATTTGTATTTCAACAATTACAGGAAGAATTGTCAAAATAAATTAGAGCAAAACAAAACATGTCTACTTCTTTAAACATAGAAAGAGGAAAACAGAGAGGAGCTAGCATGACAGAGTGTTTTCATTCTATTTAGCTGAGATAGAGTTTTGAATAAAAATAAAGAAGTGATGAGTTGAGTTGACTTGAGAAGAAAGCCATCATCCAATGTATGAGGAAATGTCACAAAGAAATACACAGACTCAGTGTCCAAGTCAGACTAACTCAAACTCAATATCACAGTTAAACTTTCTATTTCATTTTTCAAAGAGTAAGAAAACATTATAAATCAGGATACTGTAAACATTTTTCACTAGGCATGGACTGAAAAGCCTTTTTAAAGGTTAATTAGCTACTTCATCTTTCCCTATTTCAATGACAACTGTTCCTCAAAAAAATAAATAAAAAGAGAGAGATTTCAGGTATTTAATTTCAAGTCTTCACTTCGTGGTTCATTGTACTTAGAAAGTACTATACTTGAACAAAAGTTGTGAATTTGGTATAACTTTTCCACTGGCCAGCTACAATGTGTGTAACTTGAATCATTCTAGCCACATGTGAAAATCCAAATTTTCACATAACTCTTCCATACATGATACACTGCAAAGATTGCTTTTGGGGCAAAAGTGCCAATTTAAAAAAAAAAAATCATTCTTTGTTTTATTTGCCTCTTTCTCAATATGAAACATAATCTTTATACATCTATTGTATAACTAACTTAAATTGTTGAAAACTGATAGATGTTAGAGGGAGTAGGCACTTTTTAAAAAAAAAACAGAGATTTTATTTATTTATTTGACAGAGAGAGAGATCACAAGTAGGCAGAGAGGCAGACAGAGAGAAAGGGGGAAGCAGGCTCCCCACTGAGCAAAGAGCCCAATGCAGGCCTTGATCCCAGGACCCTGAGATCAGGACCTGAGCCAAAGGCAGAGGCTTAACCCACTGAGCCACCTAGGCACCCCAGGAATAGGCACTTTTCAGTAGTTCCAACTTTTCAACAATATCTGTGTCATATTAAACCTTTTGAAATCTTTCCCAACCAGAAACTGAATCAAGCCACCTCATAAGACAAACATAAATTTGAGCTTGGGAAGGTCTATAATTTTTGGTATGTGCAACAAATTCACAATTTGTAACTATAAAGAAATTAGTGCTTCAGCTTCTAATTTATTCCACCTAGTATAATTAATGAAAAATATATTCTAATAGAAGATTTTATTGAATTTTAGAATATAATCGATTTCTAGTCGCATGTTAAATTTTAAACAACTATGTATTACAGAACTACTTAAGTAAATAGAACAGGTAATAGCAGATAAAATTAATAGAAATCTGGGAGGATCCAGTGGTTAACACTTTCGCATCATGACACAATTTTATTGAGGTAAAATTTTAGACTAATACTGAAGCTTATTGTATATATTTCTGATCTGCAGGTGAGTTTTATTGTAATCTAGCAATGTAGATGGTTTTCTTGAGTCAGGATGAGTCAATCTTTAACTCGACTCTCATTTTGGGAAGATTTTCTGCAGTTTCAATGTGATTTTTTTGCCTTCTCTCAAAAAATATTCTTTAACATTCTAAATATAGATATACTGGGAGATCATAGGGAAGAATTTATCAAAGCACTTGCAAAGGACACAAAGTTTATTAGATTTGATTTCTTTTTGAGAACTGAAAGTTCTGACTAAATATTCTAAAATAGTATAAATTAAAAAATGGTCTACAGAATTCTTGGGGACTTTTAGCAGAAATGCAAGCATATACTTAAGCATCAGTAAGAATTTTCTTCTATTTTCTATTATATATTTTCCAATTTTCTGTTGCCTTATCTTTCCTTAAAAATATTGTTTTTGTATCCAGCTATTTCATATCTCTCTCTCTCGCTCTCTCTCTCTCTCTATATATATATATATATATAGTTTCCCCTACAAATTAACTCACGTGACCATCTCCTTGATTTCCTGCTTACTCGATCATCTTCCTATTTTGCCTTGGTGGAAAATATTTTACCTTTTTTTTTTTTTTAAGAAAAATAAAAGCAAAATATATAGCAAGTAAATAGTAAGTTCAGTTGAGGGAAAATATGGTTTCTTCCATAGCAAAATATACTCTACCAGAATGTAAGCTCTATGAAAGACAGGAGTTTGATTTTTACAGCAATTTATGCTCATTGTACCATTTATATTGAAGGTGTTCAACAGATGTCTTCAGAATAATGTAACTGATATGTTGACAATTTTCCTCATTTCCTGACACCTCTAGATTATTTAGAAGTACTTAAGGGAAACACTGAGTCTACTTACCCAAATATTTAGGGAATTTGGGGCTAAATGTCAAGGGATCCTTTGATCCCTTTTATTTTTCAATTCATAAAATAATTTGTAGATTCACTTTATAAGTCAATGAACAAGCATATTTCAAGTCTTAAGTGACAGGTATCGGTTAGAAGGATTTTTCCTCCAATGCTATCTTATTTTCTATTCATGAGAATAACGGATTTAATTAACTCTTTAATAGGAATCTTTCTCTTCTTGAACTGCTTCATGAGTCTGAGAAATACTGCAGACTCTTCTCCTCATTCCACACTCCATTGAAATATTAGGTAGATAAAATATGTTAATCTGTGGTCAAGTTCTGTAAACAGTAGCTCTTCAGTGTTTCCTTATGTTTAGAATGACTGACTTGCCTTATTTATGCTTAAGAATTGATGGCAGTGAAATTTAATAACAAAGTGTCCTTTATTATTTAGATCCACAGAAATAAGCCTTCTCTATTCTCTGATTGAATTATTACAAAATAACAAGTTTATAAAAATTTTCATGACACAGTTAAAATATACAGAAAATTTACCTTTTCTTCCCTTACAACTTTTATATATTATCCTATGATAACTGAAATAGTCTGGACCATATTTTCCACATAAGAGTTATCAAGTTTGGACCATATTTTCCACATAAGAGTTAGCAAGTTCCATATGTTTAGAGCTAAGTAAAATATTGCCACATGGTATATGGCAAAAGTCCCCTCAGCCTTCCTTTAACAGGATTTGCCAAACATCCTCTGGTGAATCTAGTGTTAATGCAGGTACTACCCAGGGTAATGTGTTTTGCCCTAGGTTTCCCAATTGTGCTTTTTTTTAATCTGATGAAAAGTTTTGCAAAATTCCAATTTTGGATTATGGATCTGCTCCAAAGAGACCCAGTTAACTGGATAGTAGAAAACAGACCAAGGAACTTAAGATAATAATCTCTAATGGTAGGAAGATCTCATGATACTAGGAAGTAACATATTTAATCACTTCTTAATCACCGATTAGTATGGTCATTAATAAACAATGGTTTGTGTGTAATAATGTGGCATATAGTCTCTCCTAGAACTGTAATATTCTCCTTTGTTGACATCTGGTGTTTTAAAAATTACATGCTATTCTCGTGTTATATCAGTTGTATCTAGAACATAGCACAAGATTCAGCTTGAACAATGTTTTGTATAAGCTTATAAAAATAGCTGAAAGGCTATACTGAGTATATGCAATTTTTTGGGTTTGGGTATTAAAAAAAGCAAGAGGCTTATGGATATCACAAACTGATTCTAAAGTTTATGTGAAGAGCAAATAGACCCAGAATAGTAAAAACAATACTGAAAGAGAAAAAAGCTGAAGGACTGGCATTACTCTACTACAAGATTTACTATAAAGTTATAGTAATAAAGAGAGTTTAGTAATGGCACACACGAAAAATGGCAAATAGACCAATAGAATAAAATACAGGGTCCAGAAATAGACTCTCATAAATATAGTCAACTGATCTTTGACAAAGGAGCAAAGGCAATGCTGGAGCAAAGATAATCTCCTCAACAACTGGTGCTGGAAAATGTGAACATAACACGCAACAGAGTCTAGACACAGACCTTATACTCTTCACAAAAATTAACTCAAAAATGGATCACAAATCTACATGCAAAATTGTGAAACTCCTAGAAAACAATATTGAACAAAACCGAGATGACCTTGGATATGGTGATGACTTTTTAGATACAATACCAAAGGCATCTATGAAAGAAATAACTGATAAGCTGAACTTCATTAAAATTAAAAATTTCTGCTCTGTGGCAGACACTTAAGAGAATGAGAAGACAAGCCACTGGCTGGGAGAAAATGTTTGCAAAAGGGACTTCTGATTAAGAATATTCTCCAAAATATACAAAGAACTCTTAATATTCATCAATAAGAAAACAACCCAATTAAAAGATGAGCCAAAGACCTTAACAGGAATCTCACCAAAAAAGATATATTGATGGCAAGCATGGAAAAAGTTGCTCCACACCATATATCATTAGTAAAATGTAAACTTAACAATGAGAGACCATTATACACCTATAAGAATGTCTATAATTAGGAACACTGACAACAAAAAAAGCTGATGAGAATGGTATAGCAGAAACTCCCACTGGTCATTGCTAGAAATGCAAAATGGGACAGCCACTTCGGAAGACAGTTTGGCAGTTTCTAACAAAAATAATGATAACTCTTACTATATAAATTTCAGCAATTGTGCTCCTTGGTATTTACTTGAGATATCTGAAAATTATGTCCACACAAAAAACTGCACATGGATGTTTAATTACCAAAACATGGAAGGAGTGAATATGTCTTTCAATAAGTGAGTAGATAAATGGACTGTGCTATATACAGATGATAGAATATTAATCAGCATTAAGATTAATAAACTATCAAGTCATAAAAAGACATGGGAGAATCTTTAATGCATATTACTAAATGCAAGCAATCTGAAAACATTACATACTATGTGATTCCAAATACGACATTCTGTAAAAGGCAAAACTATGGAGACAGTAAAAAGATTAGTAGTGGTCAGGGGTTAGGATGGGGAGAGATAAAAAGATTAAACACAGAGAATTTTTAAGCAGTAAAAATACTGTATGCTACAAAATGATAGATACATGTCGTTATACATGTGTGCAAACCCATAGAATGTACAGCATCAAAAGTGAACTGTGATAAATGAAAACTATGGACTTTGGATGATTATAATGTGTCAAAATAGGCTCATCAGTTGTAGTAAATGTCCTACTCTGGTGAGTGGTGATGATTATGGGGAAAGTCATGTGTCTATGGGGGTAGAGGACATATGGAAATTGCTCTACTTCCTTTCATTTTGCTATGAACTTAAAACTTCTAAAAAAATAAAGGCTTAAAGAAATCAAAGGGTTTGCTTAAAGGAAATTTCATTTGAAAAAAAAAAAAAAGAAGCAACATGCAGGAAAATATTAAAAAGGACCATTCAGGGTGAGAGTAGTATTGGATATAAGGTGAGAGTAGTATTGGATATAAGGCAAAATCAAGTAGGGCCAATAAAAGGTTCACTAGCAATGTGGCTTATAATTTCTCCATAGAGCTATCTTTTATATGTCTTGAATTAAGCAATTATTCTGGGCATCTTAATACAGGAAATCTTTTAAAAATCCATTTGACTATGTAAAGAGTAGAGAAGAGAAAGTTGTAGGAACAGGTTAGATTTTTTATTACTACTCAAAAATGCATATCTTGGCAAATCATAACAAGGGTCTGGGTTAATCTGACCCAGACCCAGATTAACTAAATTGAAGGGACCATCAAATGACAACAGCTGCCATTTTTCCAGCCAAAGAGCATGTTATGTTTATTTCATAGCCGAAATGTATGCTTTCTTAGGAAACACAACCTGAAATTGGCTTCGCTTACTTTAATGGCAAACTTCTCTCCATGATGATTTCCAACCAATCAGTTTACTCAGAGGAAAAATAAAACAAACGGAATAAAACAAGACATGTTTCCACAGATCATCTGTGATTAAACCATTTAAGTCTGATTTTACTTTTTTTCAGTGAAACAATCTACACTACTGACCTTTGTATATGAATAAACTTTATTTGCAATCTGTTTTGAATTCTGAAAATATTTATTTCTGAGTTATTCCATGAGTTATTAGAATATACTACATATATTCTAATATATTTAATATATTTCAAATATATTCATATACAAATGTATTTTTAAGTGGACCAAGAGGAGATAAAAACATGTATATTTTGGAGCTAAGGATTTGCAGGAATGTGATTAGAAAATATCTTGATAGGTAATTACTGTATGTAGAGATGGGCAATTCTCCCTGTTATGACTCATATAAATTATGACTTCTATCATCTCATGAAGTTGGACTATCCTGTGCCTATCATGTAGATAGCATATCTGAACAGAAATCAGAATACATGTCCAGTAATATACTGGGGCAGTTATAAAATTAAAACCAGGACTCACTTTATTTTTAAGATAACCACAGAAGCTTATAATTACCCATATGTATTTCCAATTTAATGAAAAGAGTTCATATAAATTAAAAATATGTTTATAGACAGTGTGAGCTAGTGGAAAGAGACTGTCTATAACAAGTAGATCTAATTTTAAATTCTGGTGTAATTTTAAATTGCTGTATGATCTTGGGAAAATAACATTTCTTTGACCTCAGTTTTTTTGTAGATAAAAGAGAAAGTAAAAATTAGCCAAATGATTTTTGTTAATTATAGAGGGAGACAATGTATCTAAATGTATCACCTTAGGACAATCATGCTCAGTATATAATCATTTTCTTCATTATACCTTTAAAATAATAATCTCTAATATATACTTTTTAAAGTACTTCAAATGTTTTTGTAGTATCTTATTCAAGTTAAGAATTCTATATAAAAATACTGGTACGTAATTATTTAGGCAATGATCATTCTAGGTTTTTTAAAATTTTCATTTTGACTATTCATTTTGACATTGGCATAAGGTTAATTTCTGATAGTATTCCACTACCTGCTTATTGTATTATCACATCTTCCATGGTACCTGACTAATTTTTCAACATATTTATCCAGATTGCTAATGCTGATATATCTAATGAAGATCACATACTATAGCAATTTCAGTGACAAACACTGAAAAGGGAAGAAACTGAAAATAAGTAACCTCTATGCTCAGTATTACCTTTTGCTTTATATATGATTTTGTAAAAGTTAACACTACTATTCCATCTTTGAGGCACTTTTAAATAGCTGAGGATTAAGTGTCATGGCTGGTTATGGTTTGGTATGATAAAACTTTTATTCCAAAGACCATCTGATTAATGATGTGTATTTATTCACATTTGTGTGTATATATAAGCAATTTTACATCTTCAGCCTATTCTTTATCAGAAGAAGCTTCTTTGTTTTTGAAGCATACATTGTTAAACAGAATTTACCAGCATTAAATTTCAATTGGAAATATATTTAATATGTTATGCAAAATGCCCTTTATTTGTAACACACTTAAACTCGCTAAAATAGAAGACTCAATATATTTTTCCACCTGAAGGGGAGAGAGGTTGGGTGACACAATGAATTAACTTTAAGGCGTCTCTTTTCATCTCTGAAGATCTGAAGGTCACATTTTCTTATATTGACTTACAAATGAGAATTATAGTGGTTCCAGAAATCACACATATACCACACAAATTACCAATCATGGAGATCTACACTCAGAAGAGTCCCAAAACAACAACAAGGGAAAATTGTCACAGATTTGAAAAAAAAAAAAAAAAGGAAAGGAAAGGAAAGGAAAGAAAGAAAGAAAGAAAGAAAGAAAGAAAGAAGAAGATATACTAAGTCTTTATACGCATGGAGTTTTTTGTAGGAGACATGGTGAGTTCTAACTGTATTTCTTAATGCCCTCCATAATGCTATATAGTGATAAGGCTTAGTAATCCTTTTTCCACTTATTCTTTTCTTTTTAATTTATTGAGAAAACTATGAAACAAGAAAACCCAAGTAAGCTAGTCAAGGTCAAGGTTACAGTGTAAATTAAAGCAAGACTCAAAAGGAGCCATCATGTAAGCTGAATCTCTTTGTCAAAGTTAGGGGAATCACTGCAATACGCTGAAAATATCTGCTTTGTTGATTTCTCTACTGCCTCATGTCACTTTTCTGAGTGAAAATGTAAACTTTTACTGTTTTAATGCTTACTTTTAAGCTTCAATGTTTATTATTTCTTTATTGTGATTACTTAAATTAGCATTATATTTTCAAGTTCAATTATATAGTAAAAGTTAATAGAATATGTAACCATGACTATTATCAAAACAAGCAAAATAAGGGATATGTTGGGTAGTTTCAAGTACATAGCTTTAGGATATATCTAGTACCATAAGCCTGGAGATTATTTTGTTTTCCTTTGAACCCTCAAAAACATATTTCCTGCTTTCCTTTTTTCTATTCCTTAAGGCTCAGAGTATGGTAAGGTGGATCTTGTCAGGGTACCTGGCTTAGACATGATTTCTTTATAGTGCTATCTCAAGTGTATGGAGGATTGGGAATATTCTCTTCTATACATGGACTTTTGAGACTGGCCTACGAGGGTGAGTGGTGAACTAGAGAAGGTGCTGGTGAATCTTCACATGGGTGCTCATGATGTCAGAAGTTCATACACCACAGCCAATCACATCTCAACTCATACAACTATACTATAAGATAACTACACTATAAGATAAACAGAGAACTCTGTCCCTTCCACACATTTTTCTAAGGGGATATTTGCTTTGTAATGTCCCTATTCTTCGCTTTAATGTGATGTCTTTTGTTCAAATAAGTAGATGGGACAAGGAACTTATCCTGTATCTACTTACTTTCAAACTTACTTGTGTTTCTGCTCTTTAATCACTTCACTTCAAATGGGAAATAGTTCGAAGTAAGTAAGGCCATCATTTTGCAAAGGTGTTCATTTTATTTAAAACAAAAACTTGTGTTTACTCATCTAAAAATTACTGTACAACAATGTTAATTACAACACAAGAGGAGGATACAGTATTTGTAAGGATTTATTCAGTATTCATATATCCACAATAAAATATGATTTTATATCTATAAATAGGAAATATGATTTTTCATAGTAAAAAATAACCTGAACAAAACTATTCCCTATATTCTGAGTATGAATGAATGTCTGAGTGAGTGGTCTTTTTTTTTCACTATAAATTATATAATTAATTACATGTTAAGATGAGGTGAGAAGAAGGTAGATGATGATGGTGATGATAAATAAGGAGATAGATATATATATATACATATATATATACACACACACATACATACATATACATATTTTTGACAACAATTTTGACATTTCTATATTTTCCACACTTTGACTTATACTATTTATTGGAGGGTTTCTCTCCAGTCTACATTTTTATGTGTCAATCTCCTTTAAAGTTTTTACTTCACACCTACTTTCTCTTACGATTTCTCTGTCACATTTATCAGCTATGAACTTATTATTTTCTAAAGACTCACAGGTAACTCTCTAAATGATACATCCAAGCTTCAGTTATTTACTCTTCTGTCACTGATTATTTTTTCAAACGAAACACATTGCATACCCCCAAATCTTCAGAGCATGTGTTTGCTTCCAATCTGTTTCTGAGTGTTTTTATTGGTTTGTTTTTACTCTTCTTCCCTTCATATATATTCAGAAATATAGTTTGAATTATATATAAAAAATGCAAATGGTAAAGTTCTTAGTGTATTCTGCTCTGAAATAAGGTTATATTGAAACCCATATCTTAAAAATTTAAATCCTGTTACAATAATTTCCCCAACCCAAGTCCTAACAATGTATTTATACTTATAAAATGCAAAGACATTGCAAACATTCACATGAAACAAGAGGCATTTATTTCTAGTGTGACTATAGCAAATTCTCTTAAGACTAGAGCCAGATATATTGTACTGTGATTCTTCCACTTACAGAATTGAGGGGATACAAAACCTCTAAATTTCTAAAATCTTTTTCATCCAAATTACATTCAGTGTTTATTTGAACTGTGTTTCTAGCCACCAAAATGATTTGTTTTCATTGAAATGAAAATAAGAAATTTACTCAACACAGAGAAATACGTTTATTTGATTTTTTTCCTTAGGTTCATAGTCAACATTGTAATTGCTCTTCAGTTCTATTTTCAGTGTTTTCCTAGTATTACTAGGAAGTAAGAAGACAAGGTTTTTGACTATTTGTGATTTTTTGTTCAATTATGCTATAGGCTATCACAGTCATGCTATTCTGCTATTCTGACTTTGAGACTTTACAATTCAGATTTATTTAGTGTATTTTTTATACTGTTCATAAATATTGGTCCCATAAGATTTAATGAAATATACATAATTTCTAATTTCTAGCAAGTTCTTTGACTTTTAAGTACATTTGTACCATAAAACTACTTTGTCAAAATTTTATATTCTTGCATGTGATGATGTAGAAAAATGTAAAATTGATTGAAAACTTTTCAGACAATTTCAGATGATCTACCATTTTTAAAGTAGGTAAATTAATTTGTTTGCTAGTTTGCATCCTTTTTCTTAGAAAAAATTTAGTTTTTCAAATATATTTATATTTACATTCTATTGAATTATTTATTCACTGGAGCTGTTTGTGGGAGTAAATTGTTCTTTTTTTTTTTTTTCTTTCCTGCCAGATTAGGAATTAGAGCTATCGCTTTTGAAAGTTCTTTTGCTGAATCTTCTAAAAATCTTTGATTATGGTTTAAAAAGATCGTTACTAGCTTTATAAGGACTCCATTTTTTAGCTTTTATTTCTTTGAAATACTCGTAATTAGGTATATACAAGTAAGTCTTTCATTAAAATTGTCTTAATTGCTTTTGTTTCAATAAAAATGACAAACAAATACCTTGAGTCTATTTAATGCCTTAATTATTCCCCATGAGTTAGATTACACTATAAGGACCAGATTCATAAAATATTTTATGCACCATTTCCTTCAGGATTTTAAACATTTTCCTCAAACTAAAGATTTCTGGGCAAAAATACAAATAATTCTGATTTATAACACTTCCTAGAGAGAATTTACTTTTCCCTTATTATACACTTGACTATGTGCTCTGCAGAATTTCAGAGGAACAATTCATTGATAATGAAACATGAAGTGGCCTAACTAACAAATTACTATGAATTTTTTTCTCCTAAGTTATAGAGTGTTCCAGACAATGACGAGGTAGGTTTAGATACAAACATACAGGCATGCCATTTAATACAAACTGTCACAATTAGAGAAAATAAAAGAGCATGTAAGAAAGTCATAACAGAGCTACATTGTCATCATGCAGGGTAGATTTCATAAGCATTGACTCTGGAATGAAGGACAATACCCTTTGTTCTTGAATTCCGTTTGTACTGAACTATCAGCTAATACGAACAGAGTCATTTTCTTTTCTCTTGTGTTCTTCACATCCTCCTCATCAGAAATTACTGGCTTCCTATTTTATTTTAACTGAGCTTTTCTAGATGACTGGCTAAATAATTTAATAAAATAAGTAGAGTTTCTAAATTACCTCTTTATTGAGCTTGTTTCCATTTTAAGAGGACTCTTCAATGTTTCCTGTCAAAATAGAGACTGTTTTTAAGAATTTCTTGTAGGCTGGTAGAACTAGAAATCTGTTTAATAGAGTGGAATTGTTAAAGCAGTTATCAAATAACAGAAAAAGAATTTCCATGAGTGTGCCCCTCTATTCTTTGCCTTTCCCATTTTATTTTCTTTAGTTCCTCTCACTACCTAAATATCATTATTTATGCCAACTCCACTGGAATATAAATTTACTTAACAGGGATTTTTGCTGTTGTTGTTCACTTTTGTAACCTAACAACTACAATAGTACCTGACATAGTAGATGTTTAATAGTTTTATAGGTTAAATAAATGCTTTCTGGGCACAAGAAGACTACAGAGCTCAGACATTTAGATGCCCCAAATAATATTATTTTCATATAGTTCATACAAATGTTTCTCCTAGTTTTACATTTCTATGTCTTGTTTTACATATTTATAAAGTTGTGTTACTATATTTACCATCTAAGTTCTTCTCTTCCCCAAAATACATCCAAATGCAAACTTTCTAAATCAGATATCACTCTATAAATTTGTATTTGAAGTGTGATTTAATGAGCCAACAAAAAATACTCATTTCTCATCTTTCTCTAGGTTTAAAGAAACCTTTATTTTTCTTCTACGCAAAACATTAGGGTATAAAATTTTAGTGACAAATGCAGGAGATTTAGAGGCAGAAAAACCTGTGTTTGAGTTTGAGCTTTTACCCCTTTGCTTCCGGTTTTATATTGGGAAGTCTGTTTACCTCCTTAAGAGACTTAGTTACATCCTTTGTTAGTTGGAAATAATAATCCCTTTCAAGCCATACCACAGAATCAAGAGGATGAATAAATTTTGTGATTGCTTTATAAACACCAGAGACATCTGTTTGTGTTTTTTTTCTATCAAACCAACTAATAGAAGATTAGTTTGAAATATTATTAGATAAGAAATCTTCAGTTCCTGTATTTAATTCAACTATATTTGTAATTGGAGTAGTTGGAATATTAAATTTAACATAACCAAGGACTCTAATTCTGTACAAACATTTCCACTAATGATTTCAAATCACTTTATAGAATTTTTCCAAGTGCTGTGGGGAATATCAAAGAAGACATGGCCTGGGGCGCCTAGGTGGCTCAGTGGGTTGGGCCTCTGCCTTTGGCTCAGGTCATGATCCCAGGGTCCCGGGATCGAGCCCCGCATCGGGCTCTCTGTTCAGCGGGGAGCCTGCTTCCTCCTCTCTCTCTGCCTACTTGTGATCTCTGTCTGTCAAATAAATAAATAGAATCTTCAAAGAAGACATGGCCTTTTCTTGAAAAAAGTTTAAAATATACTCTGAAAAAAAGTGAAAATTAAATAAAAGTGGGTTAAATAATGCAGGAAGTTTGAAAATAGTTATTTATCTATCCAGCATTTTCTTAACCAAATAAATAATTTTAAAAATCCCCAAAATAAAGTGACTTAAATATAAAAAATCAGATCTGGAATCTCAGGGCTGGTATATCCAAATTCCAAGAACTTTGAAGAATTTCATATTGCCATTGTACATATAATAAATGATTAACAAAAGTTTATAAAGTCAACTTGGAACTTCCTGAGTATGAGGCAAAAACCATCAAAGCAAATAGAGGAGTTATTGGCTGAAACACACACCACCTGTTTTAGAAGATTGAAGGATGATGATGACAGTGTGTCATAAAAAGTTGAACATTCCACATGGTTTTTCTTTAGTGTGATAATAGAGAGAACTGTGCACATTGTTTCAGAGTCACAAACAGCTATACCAGGCTAGCAGCTTTTGGTGATTTACGGAAGTAGTCTATAAAACTTCTCTCTTTCAAGAACTGATGTGCCTAGACAAAGGTGAGACATAACTGTCTGACCACTGTACTAGTAAACACAAGATATGGGCAGTTACTTATAGACTGAATTGTGTCCCCTGAAAATTCATAGATTGAGGTTCTCACCCCAATCACGACTGGATTTGACAATAACGCCTTAAAGGAGATAATTAAGGTTAAATGGTAAGACCCTAATCTAAAATATTATTGTCCTTTTAAGATGAGGAAGAGATACCAGGAGTATGTGTGTGAAGAAGAAAGGCCATATGAGGACATAGACAGAGGGAGCTATCTGCAAATTCAGGAGAGAGGCCTCAGGAGAAACTAAACCTACAAATACCTTGATCTTGGGCTTTTAGCCTCCAGAATAGTAAGAAAAGAAATTTGTGCCAATTAAGCAAGCCAGACTTTTGTTTTGTTTTGTTACAGCAGTCCTAGCAGAGAACACATCACCCAAAGCATCATTTAAGTAGTAATGTCAGTTGAAGAGCTGACATTTACCATGAAAGCATATAAAAGAGGCAATAAGACCAGGAACAAGTGGATAGGATAGTTGTGTCAAGATACTTGAGGATATCAGGGTACCTGGGTGACTTAGTTAGTTAAGTGTCCAGCTCTTGGTTTTGGCTCAGGTCATGGTCTCATGGTCCTGAGATTCAGCCCGATGTTGGGCTTTGAGCTCAGCAGGTAGTCTACTTGAGGATTCTTTCTGTCTTCCTCTTTCTCTCCCCACCCCCCCCCCCCCCCCCCCGCGCTGGGGTGTGTGTGTGTGTGTGTGTGTGTGTGTGTGTGTGTCTGTAAAATAAATAGATAAATCTTAAAAAAAAAAAAGCAAGTACTTGAGGATATTGTCAGCAAGATTGGTTACAAAGTAATTTGTGGCCAGATTACCCCAAACCCCACTGAGCTCAAAGCATATGTGTGCTGTAACAGAAGGCAACATAATAAAGAAAACCATATTTGGCATAAAGCTTTTATAGTGTTTAAACCCAAACCAAAGATAAAGGTACTAAGATTTGAAATTCTCCTCTTAGGATATTCAAGTCTACAACTTTTTCCTTTTTCCATATTTCTTTTTTCCTTTTTAAAGATTTTATTTATCTGACAGAGAGAGAGAGATTATAAGTAGGCAGAGAGGCAGGCAGAGACAGAGGGGGAAGAAGGCTCCCCGCTGAGCAGAGAGCCCTATGCAGGGCTCAGTCCCAGGACCCTGGGATCATGACCTGCGCCAAAACCAGAGGCTTAACCCACTGGGCCACCCAGCTGCTCCTCTTTTTCCATATTTCAGTTAAATTTTTGAATAGTTAAAAATCTGTATAAGAAAAGGCTGTAAAACAATTGTAGGGGAAAATGAAAGGCCTAATCCTAATGTGAGTGAGAGAAATCCACTCAAAACTGTACAAAATTATCATTGTTCAATAACAAATAACTAGAAAAAAACTGATAAAGTCATGAAAAAAGATTAATATTTGATAACATAAAGTGAACATATATAAATAAGAAATGATTTGAAAATATGAAAATATTTTTAGAGGAGTAAGAAATAATTTTAGACCACAGTAATTGTGTACAGTAAAATGAAAATTCTGAATTTTGCATTACAGAGGAGATAATACAATAACAGAATGAGAAAGAAAAGCAGTTGACTTATTATGGGAAAAGTGATTTAAAGATATTATGAAAATAAGCAATGATAGCTTTTATGGAATATATCAGAAACATTATAAAAGTAAAATTGGACATTAGGCAATCATATCAGCATTGCAGTTCATCTTCCTGTAAGGTGCTCTCGAAATTATAATGACCAAGGATATGATAATTATAGAAAACAGAAAACAGAAATATAATACAAATGTAAGTGATGCTGTCTATCTGTTCATTCAAGTCAAATATTTACTGACGTTTGTGGACTTGTAGAATATATAATTCAGGTACTATATTTGACACTGGGGTCTTGATTGTGAGCATTAACAGACCTAATCTTGTCTGATACTGCATCATGTAACTTAAAGTCCAGAGTCGAGAAAAATAACAATAAAAAAGATACACATACTTGGGACACCTGAGTCGTTTGGTCAGTTAAGCATGTGACTCTTGGTTTTGGCTCAGGCTACCATCTCAAGGTCATGAGATTGAGCCCTGCTGCTGGCTTTGTGCTCGGAGTGGAATCTGCTTTTTCTCTTTCCCTCTGACTCCTCCCCACACTCTCTAGCACTCTCTCTTTCTCTCTCAAATAAATAAATACAATCTTTAAAAAAATACACACATACGCACAGAGAGACATACATATACATATACACACACATTTACGCACACAGACATAGACACACATTGAAATGAAGCAGAGGATGTGACAGAGGAATTTCCTTCTGAGAACTAAGCAGGAAATAAACAGGGGAAGTGAGAGTGATCGATTTTCTCTCTAAGAGAGCATTGCACAACAAGATCAAGTCCCATGTCCGGCAATTACTACTCCTCATTGTCCATATGAGAAGTCTGATGGGACTGATTCAGAAAAAGAAGGTAACACTATGATGATGAATGGAGCTGAACTAGTGAGATTCAGGCCAAGTCATTGCAGGCTACCATAGCTTTTGGTCCCTGCCTGTGATCAATAGAAAGCCAGTGAAATATTTCAAACTAAGGAAAGACGAGGAGGTGAGATGTGGGAGCAGGGAGACAATATGGTCAGATTTGAAATTTTAAAATATCTTTTTGGCTGAAAATTGAGAAATTGATTGAGATAGGGCAAAAAGGATGAGTGGATTAATCATGTATGTATTGCAGTACTCTATTTAAGTCGTATCTCATACAACATGGTTAGCAGCAGGAGAAAAAAAGTGGATAGATGGGTGTGGGGGATATTGGAGAAATAAAATCCATAGACCTTGGTGATAAACTGCTTATGCGTCTGATGGAATAGGGCATGCCAACCTCGAGGACCCTGGCTGTAGGTCCACTCAATTTGATGCAGTGGTGTCAATGCTCTTTGTGCTCCTATACTTCGGATCACTTTATCCTGACGTGTGCTTATTCTCAGCAACCAGCACCTTCATCTCCTTACCAAGGTGTTGCCTTGGACTCATGGAGGATTCCTTAAAATCAGCTCAGTTCTCATGACTCTCAGACACAGCTTTGTATAACTCCTAAGAAATGAGGCTAACTAGAGCACATACTACATCAACTTAGGGAAGATAACAGTTCTCCCTTTAGCTTTTACAGCTTTTTAATCATACTGTTCCCTCAGGGTTGTGTGTTGAGCTTCCTTTTTGGGGAGAGGGGGTACACTTGCATTTCATTAAATGCATATTTTATGACAAACAATACTGACAACCAGATATTGTGTGCTTAGATTCATTGTTGGAACAATTCACAGAGAGTAAAAACCCCCATAAAACCCTCATTTACCTTACTCCACACAATATTATATATCCCTTAACTTAATGATGTAACCAGTTGCCAAGCAATGGCCAAATTGTCAGGTGTTTCTAAGACAGAAGGGAGGAGGAAAATGTCACTCTTAATTTTTAATTTTTTCTTTCATTCCGTTCAATCAGATGATTGGTTGCATATCTATAATTTCTTCATGCATATATATGATTTTCATAACAGCAACATTTATAATATTTGATGCATGAAAACAGGTATGGTAAAACATTAATAATTACCAAAAGTTCAACCATCCAATAAGGCTTTGGATTTCCCTTCTTAAAAAACGTGTTACTTGTGGCCATAATCCCTTAGCAGTTTTCTAAAATGACTTTAATTCTTGGAACACCCATCCCCCAACACACACACACACACACACACACACACACACACACACACACACGCATATCCACTTCCTTTTATACTATCTCATCCAGGATGTAGGTAGCTGTAACACACTTAGAAGACTTTCCTCATCTGTGCATTCCCACCACCAATACATCCAAAAAAATGAGAGACAAATATTAGGAGCTAAAAAGATAAAGGGCTTTATAATCTCACATTCCTGTCCTTTGATTTCTACCTCTAGATTCCAGAGATATTTCGAAGGAAAATCCCTTCAAATTCAGAAAGCACAGAAATTCAGCTCTTCATGTCATGCCCATCATTTTTTCTTATTTGCCACCATTTGCCATGTGTTTTTATGACAACATATCTACAAACATGTAAGTTTCATGTGAACCCACTATTCATACCTATGGGCACAGAGGAAGAGCTCCAGACATTTTTTCCCATCAGTAACATATGTTGCTTTAACTGTCGCATTTGGCTGCTGAGGTCCATTGATTCCAAGAATGTCAGAGAATTGTTTTATTAATTAATTGATTATATCCAGAGCAGTTTTAGACTTCAGATTATTGAGCAGCTAGTTCTCATATATCCCCCCTTTGTTCTCCTATTATTAATCTTATATTAGTGTGTTATGTTTATTACAACTGATGAGCTGATATTATTATTATTATTAACTAATGTCCATAGTTTACATTAGGGTGCACTTTTCCTGTTGTACAATTCTACAGTTTTGATGATTGCATAATGTCTATAGTTAATATTACAGTATCATATATAATCATTTCACTGCCCTAAAAATCCCCTGTGCTTAGTCTTCAGCTCTCCTTCTCAACCCTGGAAAATCACTAATCATTTCAATGTCTTTATAGTTTGTGTTTCCCTGTATCTCATATAATTGGATTTGGACAGTCATGTAACCTTTTTAGAATGGCTTGTTTCACTAAGCAATATACTTCTAAGGTTTCTCCATGTGTTTTCATGACTTGATAACTAATTTATTTTAACTGATGAATTACATTCTACTGTACAAAAAGACCATAGTTTGCCAGTTTACCTTTTGAAGGACATCTTGCTTGTTTTCTGGTTTCACTTATTCATTCTTGTTAACAGGTGCTTAATTCCACTTCATAATTAAATTGCTACTATGTCATGATAGAGGAGGTAATTCCTATTGACGTGTCTCTTAGTACATTTGCAGAATTTGTCTGCAATCCATTACTGTAAACTCTTAGAGGTATTCTTTGCCCTAACTTTGGGTAGGATAGGTGTTGCATAAAGTAGAATAAGTATCTATTCTGGACAAAACCAAAAAAGGCAGGTGTCCAATTATTTCTGCACTATGTAATATAATGCCCTCCCTTCTGCCTGTTATGTAGAATTATCATACACCTTTTTCAACCAGGTTTTAGTGTCTATTGGAAGAGTGGTGGAGGATTTACTTCATTAAATTTCAGAAAGTTTCATCAGTAAACCGGGGACCTCCCTTTGGTTTAGCAGGAAGGGAATCTGTAATTCAACTGAAAGGGCTATCAGTTTTTCTGGAAGTTTTGTCATCAGTCCACAAGAGGTTCAATATGCTCATGGATGCTATGCACTCTCCAAGACCTGTCAACAGTTATGTCCTCTACATCCTGAGGAGAAGCTTCATTTTATAGGCATATCTCTTTTATTTTAATCTTCAGTGTTTTCCTGCTAATTGCTATGGAGAAGAAGAAAGATATAAAGAGCAATGATGGAACATCACAATATTACCAAAATTTAATTACCTCAAATAACTGACTTAAAGAGACAGAACACTGCATGTATATTAGTCTCCTTATTTGAAATAGTTTTATTATTCATGGTGGAGCACATTGGATTATATAAAATACTAATTTAAAACAAAATATATAAGCTCACCCAGAGATTTTTTTTTTTAAAATCAGGGCTATCATCATGCATTAAAGCTAAAATTTTAGATGATCCCAATAATTCAACATTTTAGGTACTCCACAAGATGACAGTTATTTTTTTTTAATTTTTTTTTTTTAGATTTTTATTTATTTATTTATTTGACAGAGAGAGATCACAAGTAGACAGAGAGGCAGGCAGAGAGAGAAGCAGGCTCCCTGCTGAGCAGAGAGCCCGATGCGGGACTCGATCCCAGGACCCTGAGATCATGACCTGAGCCGAAGGCAGTGGCTTAACCCACTGAGCCACCCAGGCGCCCCCAAGATGACAGTTATTAAAAGTGAAACATCCGAATGCCATTCTACTTCCATTCAATAGATGGTTTTGGAGAATTTTTTTTTTAATTGAGGTAAAATTTTTATTCAGTGAAATGCATTAATAATCTGAAATGTACAGTGTGATTTTTGACAAAGGCATGCTCTGAAAAAACTGCAGGCCTATCAAGATAGAACTTTTTCTTCTTGCCCCTTTACATGCAGTTGTTGTCTCCATCAGAGACAGTCACTCTTCTGGTTCTATCATCCTGGGTTAAATTTGCTTTTCCAAAACATCACATGCATGCAGTTATATCCAGATACAGTTTTGAGTCTAGCTTTTTTCACTCAGAATGTGTTTGGAGATTCACCCTTATTATTATGTGGATCAGTACTTTATTCTTTTTTTTTTTTTTTTTTAATTTTCAGAGAACATTCCATTATATGAATTCACTATAATTATTTACCCTAAGCTCCTATCGGATTTTTGTTTGGTGTTGGAGAGTAAATCTGGCCCAGTTACTCCACATTATTTGAATGCATTGGTCCATTTAACTTTAAGAAAAGACTGGTTAAGAATCACAGCATATACTGTATCAGAGCATCACGGTCTTTTAGCTCTCAGATACAGCTCAGCGTCCCAAGTACACTTTATTCAGAGGTGTGTTTGGTTACAAGATATATGAGTGAAGAAGAAGGCAAGATCCAGCTCTGCTCAGGAAATGTATTGTCGATGGGGTTCTTTCAGCTTTCATACCTCTTCAGCCAGTACTCCTCAACTACAGGTCATAAAGTCAATCTTGAATCCTTCAAGTACGGTGAATTTGGAGGTTTATTTAGAACGATGAAGAATACATAGCAAGATTTAAAAAAAAATCCTTGCTTATTTTAGATCTGGTACACACCCATATATTGACTGAATTGATATTGAAAGGAATTTAACCAAGGATCAAAGTCTCAGGCATCCTTAAGACTGGAGGTATGACAAGCCATGGGGTTGTGTAACTCATGTCTCCCTTCAGAAAACAGCCTGCTGTTCACCTGCAGAGAGCTCAGTTGGTCTTTATGTGTTAGCACCATCAGGACCCTACTTCAGTGTTTAAGCAGGGGCTGCACTCTTCTGGAGAAGCTCCTGACCAATAGGCTAGTGTGATAGAAGTTCTAGGGCTGAATTATGTCTGCTCAATACTGGAATTTCTGTTAGATAATCTTTGCTCTAATGTCCATAATAGCCAAACTGTGGAAAGAGCTGAGATGCCCTTCAACAGATGAATGGATAAAGAACACATGGTCCATATATACAATGGAATATTACTCAGGGGATGGGTTAACACAGTGATAGGTATTAAGGAGGGCACATATTGCATGGAACACTGGGTGTTATATGTGAACAATGAATTATGGAACACTACATCAAAAACTAATGATGTACTGTATGGTGACTAGCATAACATAATTAAAAAAAAAAGAAAGAAAGAAAAAGGATAATATTTGCTCTGCAAATCCTTTTGGGTTAAGAGTGTCATTTCTACAGTATGGCTTGGGGCTCTCCTTGGCCATTCTGCCCACCCCACCCTGAATCCCATTTCTTTCCTTTTAAAACCCAATTCTATTTTAAGCTGTCTGTGGCAACGTCACAACTATCTGTTCAAGTTTATAAATGTATCAATGGAATTTATTAATATGAAGCCTATACTCTTTCCTTTTGATTTAGTTGGGTCCTGCAAGAAGCCAGTGAAGTTGAAACTGAGGCAAATTTAGAAGTTAGAGATTTATTAAGGAAGAGGGAGTGCATCTGTAAAGGAGAAAAAGCTGAAACAATCCAATCAGGGAATGCATTTGGAACGTGATTTGTAAATTTAGCACTAGTAATTCTGAAAGAAAGAAAAAGAAAACACAAATCTACTGATACCAAGAAGAATATCAAACGATGTATTTAAATGCATCATTTGATGGTTTCTATATGACACTCTCATAAGTATGCTATTGCACCTTCTTGGTGAAACTTCATAATGAGTTTTGCATTTTCACTAAAAATCTTGCCCCATTTGCTAAACTTAAAATGTTTCCTCCGGTTCCACAGATATTTGTGTGATGTACTGGTTTAAAAGCCTAAGAGTGGCAAAATAATGCAATTGTTTTTATTAGCCTGGGACTTTAAAAGACTTAATGCAAAAAAAAACCTGTTGCGAGTGATATTGTTATAAGTAGGTTTCTCAGCATAATTTTTGCTTTGAAAGTCCCAGTGAAAGAACCACGTGGCTCTGTAACACCAAAACAGAATTTTCCTTCATGAAACATTTAAAATAATCCCTCAGTCCCAGAAGTTTCTTTTTATGTATTAAAATTCTGAATGGAAACTCTGAACTCATTAGCTTCTACCATTTATCTCTTATTTTCTGGATGAGTACTGTAATCAAAATTATATTTGCTTTGCAATGCTTTGGTAATGTAATAATACATCACAAGGGTAAATTACTCACAGCATACCTCCTCAGAATCTGCAAACCCCTGTCATCTGATGCATATCTCTCGTGACTAATAATTATACATGTATTTGCGCAAAGTCTGATAGAAAGCCAGTTATCCATTCTTCTTCATTCATTCCTTCCTTTATTCACTTAGTCAATAAGCATGTATTCAGTATGCATGATGTGTCAGTTAATGAGTATATGTAGTCCCTGACATCAAGGAACGATTCAATATCCCTGCTTTTTCCTTCAGAGTTTACAATGATATTGAAATGAGTATGCTACTTTTGTAATTTATATACAATTGTTTGAGTTGGGTGCATAAAAAATCTTGTCATGTCTAATTGTCTTCACTCATCTTCACAGACTTGCAAGAGATACAGACCTAGTAACATTGTGTTATGTCTGTCATATGTAACATGGCTTTCTGTTCTCTTCCAGATCTAAGAAATCTTAGGCTGATTTTCTCTGGTCCTGATGTAGTCAGGGGCTTACTTTTATGTCATCATAAACCATGTAGGCACCTAAGCTCCATCCTCCTTTTTGGATGAGTTTAAGGATGCCCAAGATTTTGACTGAATGTGGTTTTTGTGCAGGTTGGATCAAATAGATGTGGAGCACTCAAGGGACTGATAGATTCAGCCAGCTGGAAGGAAGCTGGCTGGGGTATTTATGGTCAACCCCAGAAGGAGTAAAAAGAGGCCACTGGTCTTTGACTTTCACAAGGCTCCCTGGCAGAGGAAAGAAAAAAGTGGTCAGTGCTGAAAACATTTCAACAAAATTGAACTTTCACCAACTTGTTATGGTCCCCCAAACCCCTCAGCCTGTGGTTTTTAGGTTGGCCTTTAAGGCCAGTGACCTTTGGACTCAAAAGCTTGTCTTTTTTTTTTCTGTTCAGGTCTAGTGATCTAGGGCAGAGATTGGCATATTTTCTGACACAAAATATAGGAATAGACCACGTGTGCTTAAGGAAGGATGATGAATACATACTTCTAAATATCATGTTATCATATTGGTCTAGCTTCTTATTAGAAATTTTTAGCTAACCAAGAAATATATAAAAGATTAATATCTGATTTGGTAAATAAGCATTTCAACAACAAACAGAGCCATATAATCAGTATCATAATTCTCAAAAATATGCATAATTCAGCTTTACTTTGAGGCCTGTGCTTCTATGTAAGTTATTATATTTGGATCTGCTAGACTTGTGTAATATTTAAAAATCATGGACATTTTTGTTTGTATATTTTAAAGTTAGATAATTAAAGATGTAAATGAGTATGTAGACATTTTAAAAATTTTAATTTAGAATAACATGGGGGAAAAAATCACATAATTTATGTTATTTTCATGAGTTAAACACATCCAATGAAAATAGCACCAAGATCAAGAAATAAAACAAGGCCTGCATCTCAGAAAGCCACATTATGCTCCTTTTCCAACCATAATCAGTCTTCACAAGGATCTTTTTTCTTGACTATTCAGGTTTTCTTTTTTTAGATTATACATAAATGAATTTCTTTCTTTTGTGACTGTCTTTATTGCTTTATATCATGTTTGTTATTTTCATTGATATTGCTGTGTGTAGTATAAATTTATATATTCTTAGTGATATGTATTCCATTGTATAATAGCTACAATTTGTTTGGCCATACCACAGTGGATGAACATTTTCTAGTTTTCTGCTTGGAGTTTTGACACTTAATTCCATGGACATTGTGGTATGTGTCTTTTGTCATTCATTTCTAAAGAGTATATACATAGTGGTGGAATTTCTTCAACTTCCTTCTTTGGTATTATGTCACTCTTTTGAATCAGAACCAAGGTGAAAAAGAAATCAAACTGTCATTATATTTTACACATGTAACGTGCACATAGTTAATTTAACCTATATATTTACATAATATATTTTCTGATTAGTTCATCTCAACTGTATTCTTTCACTTATTATCCAGGTATTAATTTATGTATCAGGTTTTCATTCTTACAAAATTCATTGAACACATAATCTAAGTACTAAGGAAGACAATTCATTGAAGATATATTATGAATAGAAAGAAAAACAGAATAATACAGAAACTTTTAAAGATATATTATTGAAGGTTGTGAGTAAAAATTATATTGGAGGGTGGGGGCACCTGGATGGCTCAGTGGGTTAAGCCACTGTTTTCAGTGCAGCTCTTGATCTCAGGCTCTGGGGATGGAGCCCTACATCGGGCTCTTTGCTCAGCAGGGGGCCTGCTCCTCCCCCCCTAACCCCTGCCTATGCCTACCTCTCTGTCTACTTGTGACCTCTCTCTCTCCACCAAATAAATAAATAAAATATTTAAAAATATTATATTGGAGAATCAAAATATATAATGTTATTAAAATCTCAAAATATTTCCTTTTCTTCCAACTTGTAATCACCAAAAAGACCCTTGCATTATCATTTATCAAAATAGACTATACAGTTGTGCAAATTAACCGTATTTTTCAAATTAAGACTTTATTTATTTTTTTTTTAAGATTTTATTTATTTGACAGAGAGAAATCACAAGAGAGGCAGGCAGAGAGAGAGGAAGGGAAGCAGGCTCTCTGCTGAGCAGAGAGCCCGATGCGGGACTCGATCCCAGGATCCTGAGATCATGACCCGAGCTGAAGGCAGCGGCTTAACCCACTGAGCCACCCAGGCGCCCCAAGACTTTATTTTTTAAAACAGTTTAAAGTTCACAACAAAATTGAAGAAAAGGTACAGAGACTTCCCATATACCCTCTGCCTCCCACATGTTTTAGCCTTCCCCATTAAATATCCATGACAGCGGTGATATTCCTCTCAAATTTCTGATATTAGTAATTTGTGTCCTCTCTTTTTTTCTTAAGAAACCTAGGTAGAAACTATCAGTTTTACTTGTCTTTTCAAAGAGCTAAACTAAAACTAAACAGGGTTTAGTTTTGTTTTTGTTTTTTATGTAATTGTTATCATTTCTTTTCTTCTGCTTACTTTGGATTTGATTATCTCTTTTTTTCCTAGTTTTCTAAGAGAGAAACTCGTATTCCTAACTTGAGATCTTTTTTTTATTAAATGCTGTCAAGGCTATCAATTTCCACTTAAGTACTGCTTTTGCTGTATCCTACAAATTTAAGTTTTAAGTTTATGTTTTTATTTTCATTTAGTTTAGTATATTTTTAATTTCTCTGGAAAATTCTTCCTTGGCCCATGTTATTTGGAGGAAAGTTGTTTAAACTCATGTGTTCTGGGATTTTCTGATTTCTTTCTGTTATTAATTTGTAATTTAATTCCACTATCCTTTACCTCTGATTATTTTCCTTGTTTTGAAGTCTATTCTGTCTAAATCTAATTTAACTACTTCTGCTTTATTTGGATTAGTGTTAGCATGGTATATTTCTTACCATCCATTTCTTTTAAATCTAAATGTGTCTTCATACTTCAAGTGGGTTTCTTGTAGACAATATATAATTGGGTATTGTCTTTTGATCTATTCTGACAGGTTCTGCCTTTTAATTGTTACATTTAAACCAGTGACATTTAGGGGCGCCTGGGTGGCTCAGTGGGTTAAGCCACTGCCTTCAGCTCAGGTCATGATCTCAGGGTCCTGGGATCAAGCCCCACATCGGGCTCTCTGCTCAGCATGGAGCCTGCTTCCCTCTCTCTCTCTGCCTGCCTCTCTGCCTACTTGTGATCTCTCTCTCTGTCAAATAAAAAAAATAAAAAAAAATCTTTAAACCAGTGACATTTAAACTGATTATTGATATAGCTGTATTACTAGCTACCATATTCATTACTATTTTGTATTTATTGTGTTTATTATTTGTTCCTACTGTTGTCTTTCACTCTTTCTGCATTTTGTGGTTTTTGTGAATTTTTTATAACTCCATTTCTTCTTGCTACTTAGCATACTTGGTTATAGTTCTTTACTTTTTAATCCCAATATAGTTAACATACAGTGTTATATTTGTTTCAGGTGTACAATATGGTGATTCAATAATTTCTCACATCACCCTGGCGCTCATCACTGTAAGTGCACTCCTTGAACCCCCTTACCTATTTCACCCATTCCCCAACCATATCTGCTCTCGTAACCATCAGATTATATTCTATAGTTTCAAGAGTCTGTTTCTTGGTTTCTCTCTCTTTTTTTTTTTTTTGTTCATTTGTTTATTAAATACCACATGTAAGTGAAATCATATGGTATTTGCTTTTCTCTGACTGACTTATTTCACTTAACATGATACTCCTCAGCTCTATCCACATCACTGCAAATGGCAAAAATTTATTTTTTCATTAATTTTTTTGAAAGATTTTATTTATTTAACAGACAGAGACACAGTAAGAGAGGAAACACAGGCAGGGGGAGTGGGAGAGGGAGAAGCAGGCTTCCTGCCCAGCAGGGAGCCCGATGTGGGGCTAGAATCCAGGACCTGGGATCATGACCTGAGCCAGCAGCAAACACTTAACGACTGAGCCACCCAGGCGCCCTATTTTTTTCATTCTCTTTTATGGCTGAGTAACATTCCATTATATATATGTTTACATGTATCTATGTATATCTATATAGCTCTCTTTCTCCATATATATATATATATGTATATCAACCATATCTTTACCCATCCATCTATCAAAAGATACTTGGGCTGCTTCCAGAATTTTGTTATTATAAATGATGCTGCAATAAATATAGGGGTACTTGTATTCCTTTGAATTAGTGCTTTCGTATTCTTAGAGTAAATACTCGGTAGTGCAATTACTGGATGGTAGGGGAGTTTTATTTTCAAATTTTTGAGAAATCTCCATATTGTTTTCCACAGTGTCTTCACCAGTTTGCGTTCTACCAACAGTGCGAGAGGGTTCGTTTTTTTCCACATCCTTGCCAACCTTTGTTGTGTTTTTGATTTTAGCTCTTCTGACAGTTGTGAGGTAACATCTCATTGTAGTTTTGATTTGTATTTCCCTGATGATAAGTGATGATGAGCATCTTTTCATTTGTCTATTGGCCATCTGTATATGTCTTTGGAGAAATGTCTGTTCATGTCTTCCCCTCATTTTTTAGTTGGATTATTTGTTTTTGAAGTGTTGAGTTCTATAAGTTCCTTACATAGAAACCAGGCAGCCAGGCCCACTCTGACAGAATGTGTATGTGTGTGGCAGGGGAGATCTGCAGCACAGGAATTGAGAGGGGTCTTGGGGGAGCAGGGCACAGTGTAAGCAAGTTAGTTTGTGAGTGTAGCACTGTGCTGGTTCCCACAGGTGGCTGTATGTCTATGATGGGGGTGGGAGGAGGGAAATGACCCCTGCCATCTCCTTATTTCCTGGAGAAGTCCCTCAGTGAACTCTGAGATGAGTAGCTAACCCTATCTCCCATAAATCTCAGATGCCTTTCAAACTATTGCTTCCAAGCTGTTTCTCAGCAAGCTGTTTGTTGTGCTATCTCTTTAAGGACAGGAGCTTAGCTCCTATTGCCCTCTGGGCTTTCTCAGAGCCAAGCTCACTGATTTTTAATGTTCCAGGCTTTAAGTCCCACTGGTTATAAGAACTCACAAAATTTGGCCCCTCTGATTTTCAAAGCCAAATGCTGTGGGGATTTCTGTTCCCTTTGTAGGCTCCCTGGTTTGCTAGTCTGTTTCTCACCCCTCTCTGTGCCCACAGCTCCCTCCCCGTGGAGGTCAGATATACAGGGTTTAGGTTCCCATGGAGTCCTCCCTCTTTCTACCCAATTTAATGTGGCTTTTTCTCTACATTAACTTGTGGACTTTGTTCCATCAGTTTTAATGTTCTTTTTCAGGTTGTTCTGGGGCATGTGTTATCTAGTTGTATTTGTGGGAGAAGGTGAGTTTTGGGTCCATCCACTCTGCCATGTTCCCTGGGAGTCCCAGCTATAATTTCAAAGAATTCTTTTAGTTGTTTCCCTAGAGTTTCCAATACATATACAATTAAAGCTAACCCAATTCCACCTTCAAATAACACTCTTTAACTTTATGGGTAGCTAAGTATTTTATAATAACAAAATAATCCTAATTCTTTCCACATATCCCTTGTATCATTGCTGTCAATTTATTACAGTTGTGTATTTTTTTAAGAAAGTAATAGACAATAAAACACATTTGGGAAGGTTTATCCATAATTTTGAAATAATAATAATCATGTAGAAAATACATATTTTCCATGGATGAAATTATTCCCACAGAAGTTTGGAATCTACCCTAGGTACTAACTCTTAAGGGGAATTATTTATAGATGTGCCTGACTTGCCAAATTAAAAAAAAAAAGAAAGAAACATAAATATCTTAGTTTGTAAGAACGACAATGTTTAATTCCATTCACTTAGGATCTTCAATTAGGAAATAATCAGTTTACATATGTTTTTTCTCTCTTTTTTTGTTGTAGTAGATGCAAAATGTTACATTAGTTTCAGGTGCTCAACATAGTGATTCAACAACTCTATATGCTGTGTTGTGCTCATGAGTCTAGTTACCAGCTGTCACCAGGCAACACTATTCCAATACCGTTGACTATATTCCCTCTGCTGTGCCTTTCATCCCTGTGATTTATTCATTCCATAACAGGAAGTCTGTATCTCCCATTCCCCTTCACCCATTTTGCCTACCCCCCACTCTCTTCCCCTCTGTAATCATCAGTTTCTTTTCTGTATTTATGTTCTATTTCTGCTTTTTGTTTGTTTTTTCATTTGTGTTTTTTAGATTCCACATATAATTGAAATCATACGATATATGTCTTTCTCTGACTTATTTTACTTAGCGTAATACCTGGTAGGTCCATCGATGTTGTTGCAAATGACAAGATCTCATTCTTTTTTATGATGGAATAATATTTCATTGTGTATGTATACAACATCTTCTTTATTCATCAGTCTATCAATAGACACTTGGATTGCTTCCATATGTTGGCAATTGTAAAAAACGCTGCAATAAATATAGGGATGCAGCTATCTTTTTAAAGTAGTGTTTTGTTTTCTTTGGATAAATAACTAGGAGTAGAATTACTGGATCATATGGTTGATCTATTTTTTTTTTAATTTTTTTGAGGAAAGTTCATACGTTCACCAGTTTACATTCTCATCAATAGTGCATGAGGATTCCTCTCTCTCCACTTTCTCACTAATACTTATTTTTTGTCTTATTGATTCTAGCCATTCTGACAGGTGTGAGGTGATATCTCACTGTGGTTTTAATTTTACATTTCTCTGATTATTAGTGATGTTGATATTGCTCATCTGTTCATGCATTCTACTTTATCTGTTAGAGTGCTTGGTGCATTAATCATGGCTTTTTATATTTCTAGTGTGATAATTCCAATATCTTTGCTGTGTCTAGTTCTGATAATTGCTCTGTCTCTCCAAATTGTATTTTTTACCCTTTGGTATGCCTTGTCATTTTTTTTTCTTGATAGCTAAACATGACGTAATGAGTAAAAGAATTGCGGTAAATAGGCTTTAGTAGTGTGGTGGTCTTAAAATTAGGTCTCAGTCTTTCAGTAAGCCTATGTTCTGGACTGTGAACTTCACAAGAATTTCTCATGATTTTTTGGTTGTTTGCTTGTTTCTTTGTTTTTTGTTGTTGTTGTTGTTGTTGTTTTTTCCTCCCTCTTGGGTGGGAAAGGATAGCTACAGTGGGCTAGAGTTCATTATTTTTCTGCCTTCAAGTTAGAAAGGCTCTGCTAATACCCAGCAGATTAGGCTCTTGTTAACTAGTTTTTTTCTGAGGGCAGGACTTTTTAAGAACAGGGTGCCCTGTTGTATTTTAAAATGGCTCTTTTTCCCCCTCCCCTGCCAGAACTAAAGGGATTTTTCTTCTTTGATATTTACTGTGGGAACCTGGTAGAGCTTCTGGAGGTAAATCTCACAATATTGTGGGGGCACCTTATGACTGGTTCCTTCTGAGGATTTTAATTTTCAGTCACACAGAGCCTCTAGCAAATTGTCAACTGCAGTTGAGGTTTTCCTATGTTGGCACTGGTTCCCACAGTGATTTTCACTTGTGGATCGATGCTCTGGTAAGGCACAAATCCTTGTGTTCACCTGCTTGTCTCTTCAATCTCAGGGACAGTGGTTTGCCTTTGTTATTACCTCTCCTATGGATCTGAAAAGAGGTGTGTTTTTTTTTTTTTTTTCCGTCTCTTCAGCTGTTTACCTTACATAAGGAGCTGAAAACCAGAAGTCTGCAAATTAAATAATAGAACAATATTTTAGGGGAAATATATTGTACACATACTTGGTGAACAGGGGCATAATCTCTATCCTTTGGACAAACAAGCAAAACATCTTACCTATATTATGTATATATTTCAGGCTAAAATTTCCCTTTTATTAAATATGTAATGATTATTCCATGAATTACCAAACTGCAGTCATTTACCCAAATAGATACTCCTTAACATTTTAAAATACATTTCAATTTGTTATAGTACTAGGAGAAAAGCTAAAATTTTGTTTGTCTAAGAATAACTGTCGTTATGGAGTAAGGCAAATATACAACTAATAAAAAGTAGAAACATAGGTTAACCTGAGATAAATAAAAATAAAAATGAATAATTAATCAAAGCACTTCAATGCCTTTTAAATTATTTCCTAGAAATAAATATGAAAACCATTGACTGGAACTCTTTTCAAAAGAAAAAAAAAAAGAAAGAAAAAGAAAAACCCAGAAGGGATTCCCAGTAGAACACAATAAAATGAACCCCACACACAAAGTTTTTAAAAAAGGAATTTATCCATATGAACTAAGAGAGTAAATGAGGAAGCACATGGAAAAGGGAGATATCAATAACTTTTGAAAGAAGATAAGGAATGAATAGCATAGTGAGGCTTAGGAAACAATAATTTTGGTAGAGCTTGACACTGAGTAGAAGCAAGCTAGTTTGCCCACCAAAAAGGTAGGCAATTGGAATGAGCGGGTACCCTAGAATAGTAAAGTCAGACGTAGAGCTGAAAATGGGAACATTATGTGAAAATGTCTTTAAATAGGGTGACTGGAATACAGACTTCTCCTGAGTATTCACAAAGAATTGCCTTGCCTCCATCTCTGTCAGCAATGACTGGAAATCTTTTCTCTGGACTACTGAATCCAAAGAGGCTCTGGAATTGTGTTCTCCATTTACAGAAGATTACGAGTGAAGTGTGGGCTTAAAACCAAGGAGTTTGCTAAAAGGTATAAATGATGCAGTTACGTTCTTTTCCCAGCTCTGCTTTTGAAATGCTGCAATCCAAGCATATTATTTTCCAAATTCTCATAGCTGTTTTCCAAGGAGACATCAGAGGATTTTTTTTTTCCTGAAGAAGCTTAAACTTCTGTAAAGGAAAAAAAAAATTTTTCTGCCACAAATTATGGTACAACCCTTGATAAAACTGGAGTGAAGGTTATCAGATGACAAGCCCCAAGAAAATTTCAGAGATTCCACCCAAATTTTGCATACATAATTTTAAATACAATTAGAGGATCAATTTTGCTTAAGAAATGGAAAAGAGATTAAAAAAAATTAAATTAAAGGGAATCAAGTAGGTTACTAACACTATGAACCCAGGAAACATTGTCTTGATATATTGAAAAACAGTGCATAAAATGCATAGTGTAATTTATACATATCTTTATAAACACCATATTTATCTAGTTTCTTTTTTAGACTCAGAGAAATGGAGTGATGTGTCCAAATTTGAAAGCCTGGATGTTGGTATAACTATAATTTCTTACATAATTTACATGCTTTTCATACAGGTATTTTCAAAATGGTAGTTATAATTTAAAAAATTGATCAGGTCATTTATTTTCCTCTCCCACAGTTCTTTAAATGAGAAAGGCTGAGAGTTTTGGTAGAAAAAGGAAAACAGAGTCTTATTGTATACATAGAACAGGATAAGCATAACAAAGAAATAGAAATAAATATAAAGAGGGCATGAATAAGAAAGAGACCAGAGAAAAATTCTCCCTGTGAATCTAAGCTAGCACAAAGTCCCCTTGCCTTTAGGTAGGAAGGAGAAGATGAAATTATCACACCCTTGTATTTTTGAGAAGCATATTGATAGCAGCTGTCACACTGTAGGAAATCCTCATAATTCCTGCCTGTGGCATAAGGTTCTACCACTTCTTTCTGTCACTGTCTCCTCTGTTTCAAAAGAGGGGTTTGACACAGATCCTAGTACAGACTCTCAAGGCCCCGGGAAAAGACGAAGTGATGTTGGCAGCCACAGATGGGTATGGACTGCTCAGTAGCACAGGGATTCTGTGGATAGCTGTGTGTGATGACACAGGAAATTTAGTTCAGCCACTCCTTAACTTGAAAGAATACGGAAGCCATGTGAAAAGTGTTGTCTGTTCATTTGAAATCTTACTATAACTTTACAACAGTGAACCAATAGTTTAGTTAGCAGACCCTACGTTTGATTGTAGCAATAAACTCCAAAATCTCAGTAGCAAACACAGCAGATACACTTGTTCATGTAAGTTCTGCGTTAGGTCAGAGCATTTCTACACAAGAGCTGTCCTCTGCATTAGGACACAGTGATTCCAGGTGTTTTTCAGTCCTGTACACCACCTCTGTCTCAACACTTGATTCTGCTATTGCAGCAAGACAGTGGGTAAAGGGAGTCCTGGAGAGTCACTCCGTGGCAATCAAATGTTTTGACTTAGAAATAATAAATGCTACTTCCCATCAGATGATTGTTTTCTGTCATATGGTGACCTAAATCCAAGGAGCCAAAAGTACAATCCTTTTGTGAGCAATTAAAAGACAGGAGAACTGAATGCAGCTACTATACCTGGGGAAGTTGTTATTTCAGATACAGAAGGAAAGGTTTATCAGAAATAATTAATGGAATTTGTAGAATCATTGAAGGAATAGGGAAGATGCATGATGATTTTTTTTTTTTTTTTTCAAATTTTGGTACCGTTACTTTGATGACAAATAATCTTGGGCTTACCTGGGCTGGGGGGGGTGAGAGGATAGAGAAGGTAAAAAGATAAATTATAGAACATAAATCAATATAAATTAATGAAAGAAATGCTTTTTAAATAAAATTTCTGGTACACTGCAATGGATTGCTGAATGTTCTCACAGAATCTTAAATCTAGGATTTTCAATAACTGCTGTCTGTATAAGTTGGCATTGTAAACATTCATGGAGATAAGAATCACTTATAGACATGATCATCTGTTTCGTGTGTGTCGAGTTTGAGGAGTTCTTTATAGATCTTGGATATCAGCCGTTTGTACTGTCATTTGCAAACATCTACCATTGCATGGGTTGCCTCTTTGTTTTGTTGACTGTTTCCTTTGCTGTGCAGAAGCTTTTGATCTTGATGAGGTCCCAAAAGTTCATTTTTGCTTTTGTTTCCTTTGCCATTGGAGACATATCTTGAAAGAAGTTTCTGTGGCCAATGTCAAAGAGGTTACTGCCTATGTTCTCCTCTAGGATTTTGATAGACTCCTGCCTCACCTTGAGGTCTCTTATCCATTTTGAGTTTATCTTTGTGTATGGTGTTAGAAAATGGTCAAGTTTCATTCTTCTACACATAGCTGTCCAATTTTTCCAGCACCATTTATTGAAGAGACTGTCTTTTTTTCCACTAGATATTTTTTCCTGCTTTGTTGAAGATTATTTGGCCATAGAATTGAGGGCTTTCTAGAATAGCTGGGCTTTCTACTCTGTTCCACTGGTCTATGTGTCTTTTTTTGTGCCAGTAACCATGCTGTCTTGGTGCTCACAGCTTTGTAGTAAAGCTTGAATCAGGCAACGTGATGCCCCCAGTTTTGTTTTTCTTTTTCAAGATTTCCTTAGCAATGTGGGTTCTCTTCAGGTTCCATACAAATTTTAGGATTGTTTGTTCCAGCTCTTTGAAAAATGCCGGTGGAATTTTGATCCAAAGATGTAGTGAAAAGAAGGGCCATCTGTACTCCAATGTTCATAGCATCAATAGGCACAGTCGCCAAATGGTGGAAAGAACTAAGATGCCCTTTAACTGACAAATGGATAAAAAAGATTTGGTCCATTTATACACTGGAGTATTATGCCTCCATCAGAAAGGATGAATATCCAACTTTTGTATCAACATAGATGGAGACTGGAGGAGATTATGCTGAGTGAAATAAGTCAAGCAGAGTGAGTCAAGTATTATATGTTTTCCCTTCCTTATGGAGGACATTTATAGATAGTTTGGTTTTTCTCCTTGAAATATTGATTCAATAGATCCACCTTTAAGTTGAATATCTTATTTTTTTTTTTAAATGAGACCTCCATATGATTGAAGTTGAGTGGTAATGCTGCAGTAAGGTACACATATTTTTTTCTTTCTAATTCTGTTGGTCCCTTCTTATTCTAACTACATAATTCCATGGATATTTTTCTATAGAGAAATAATTTTCAGCTTTATTATGTAGTTAACATCAGTGGCAATTATTTCTTGTAAATTAACTTCTAGATACAAATCTTAAAAGGACAATTTAATGGTGGTGGAGGTACGTTTTAAAACAATAATTGGCATCACAGCTTGGTGAGTTTTGTTGTTTTTCATTCTGTTTCACATCTGCATTATAAAAAACTATAAACCCTCCTGTGTTATCTACCATTAGCTAATCATATAAGAGATTATTCCTATAAATTAGAATCATTGCTATGCCTTCTTGAGAGGTGTTAAATTAAAAGAAATTAGACCTCTAAATCCCTGCTTCAATATTTCCTCTCATCTATAAGAATATTTCTTGGAGAAGTGCCATTTTTGCCTTCAGCTCTTTAACTTACTGATGTTTCTATTCTTTTACTGAGAAATTCAGTTTATTTATAGAACATACATGTTACAGTATTGCAGTGAATATGTATTTTCTTTAATTGTTACCAAATGCCATCTGCAATATATCTAGCCTTCTTAGAAGGATGCCATCTAGAACACCATCTATCAATATTCAAATTATTAAAGCATTTTTTCTACCATAATAAATAATAACAAATATCACAACAAACATCACATTGGTACTTTCTTAAAAATTTACTCATGTTTAAAATTAAAATATTATTAACTATGTGAAATAAACTGCTCCAATTTCTTCAGATGATTTTTGTGTTTTCAAGTTTATTATTATACAATATTTACATATTTAGAATACTTAATATTAGGATATGCTGATGTTTACATTTGAAGATCTAAAGTTTTGTGAATAGGGGCGCCTGGGTGGCTCAGTGGGTTAAAGTTTTGTGAGTAGCATTCTTAATTTATTTTGAGAGTGTAAATTATAAAATATTTTGTACTTTATGTGCTAAGTGATTATGTTAACCTGTATATTATCTTCAAAATTTAGCTTTAGATCATTGCCAAATGTAACTCTGGGTTAGGTTTCAGAGTAAATTATATAATATGGTATTCTTTATTCCTTGGGAGTTAAAATATATTAAATTGTTTAAAATATGCTGTAGGCTCATATTTTAATAGAAGTTATTCTCTTAAAAACACTTAATTCAATTATATGTGACATATATATCTACATTCATTTCATAGACCTGAAAACAATATCAAAGTACATATACTAAAACATTAATAATATTTACCTCTGGATTATGAAACTTACATAATTATTTTTAGGGCATTTTTTAGATTTAGATTTTTACATTTAGCATGTATTATTTATATCATTATTACAAAGAAAAAAAGTTATATATTTAGGATCTTTTAAGAGTGTAACATTCAATTTAAGTAACATATTTTTTTCTTTTTTTTTTTCAAAAGATTTTATTGTAATTCCAGTTAGTTAACATGCAGTGTAATAATGTTAGTTTCAAGTGTACAATATAGTGACTCAACACTTCCATACATCATCTGGTGCTCATCACAATAAATGCATGCCTTAATCCAAGTTAACAGATATTTATACATAACATTTCGGTATGGTGTAGGTTAGAATTTTTTTTTTAATGTTTCAGACTTGGTACTCTATATTCTTTTCCACAAACATTTATAAAGACTCAACTATTCATAGTTATAATGTTCTAATTGTATTATAATAAAACAATTTCCATGTATTATAGTGGAAAACAAATAATGCTCCCATTATAGAAAGAAAGTAACCTGATTAGCAAGGAGCAACTAGTGAGTCAGAATTTTGATAAAAGATCATACCAACATCTCAAGTATACTTAAATATATAATTGCAAATACATGCAAATAAAATGACTAGTTTTCATTCTTTAAAAAATATTAAAGGCTATGCATTTCTTTCTGAAATAACTTAAGAACAGCTTTGTTGTAACCCATTTTTTTTTGTATGAAATGTTATTTTATTGCTTGTTAAATTCCGATTAATTTGATAATCACACTCATTTAGCACTTTGTATTTATTACCTTAGTTGATCTTTACAAAATCCTCATAAAGTATGTAATATTATTTTCCCCAATTTGCCAATGGAAAATTAGATTGGATTTTTTTTTTTAAATTGCCCAAGTTCACACACTTAAATAAATGGCATAGTTGAGCCAAAGAAGTCTAGTAGCTTTGTTAATTTCTATGTTATACTGGAATCCAAGATAATACATACTTTTAGTTTTTTGCTTTGTTAATGTCTATATTGTACTGAGATCCTAGATAATATATACCTCATCCAAATATACATATTTTGATCACCTTTTTGATCAAGGATTCATCTGAGATTTTTTTAAATTCTTTTTCATCTTTATTTAGGTTCCAAGTTCAAAATATATAAAAGATCATGTTGCAACAACATGGATGTAACTAGAATGCATTATGCTAAATGAAATGTCAGAGAAATACAAATACTATATGATTTCACACATATGTGAGATTTGAGAAACAAAAAAGATGAACATAGAAAAGAGAAGAAAAAGTAAAATGAGGTAAAAACAGAAAGGGAGGTAAGCCATAAGAGACTTTAGGGAACAAACTGAGGGTAGTGGGGGGATTGGGGAATGGGACAATTGGGTGATGGGCATTAAGGAGGGCATTTGATGTAATGAGCACTGAGTGTTATATGCAACTGATGAATCACTAAGCTCTACCCTGAAAGTAATAATACACTATATGTTAATTAACTTGATTTAAAAAAAAAGAAAAAAAGATCATATAGTGAAAATCCTCCTTTTTAATTCTGTTTCCTGTAACCATCTAAATTTTATCTTTTATAAAATATATATTCATATCCTTTGTCTTTTTTCTCCACTCTTGAGGTGTTAACATTTCTATTAAATAATGTAGGATTTCAGTATAAAAGAACTTCCCAACTTGTATACTACAGCAGCCTGGATTGGTTGAGGGTGGCAAAATATCTATCTTTTCTGTTTCCTGTTATCCTGAAATCCTGGTTCTAGTCTGAGCCTCAACCAATCAGTCCATTTAGTGAAGGGTATGTGACATGGAAAAGTCACAGATATAAGCACTTTAGTATAAAGGTTGTAAATACTGTTTTCTTAGACTTTTTAGTCATTTAATTTGTCACATGATAATTTTTATGCAGAAAATTAAAATTTATCCAGCTGTTTTTATCAATGTTTTATGGCTTCTGGGATTTGTGTGAAAGTTAGAAAAGTCTTTCCCACTTGGCAATTATACAAAAATGCCACCATGACTTTATCTAGTATTTTATGAATGTTTATTATACTTAAGATTTTAATCCTTTGGAAATGGTCCAGGTATATAAATATGACATGGAACTGAGCTTCAGTTCTCACTCAAACATCCCAACATCATTTATTCCTTCAGTGACTTGAGTTTATTAGAAATGGTGAGAATATATTTTGACTTTTTTATGGACTTTCAACTCTGCTCCTTGGAACCTACTGGTTTATTTATATACCATTAAAATGTTCTTAAAATTATTGAGGCTTTATAACTGATAGGAAAACTCCTTCTGTTTATCCTTTCTTTTCATGATATTAGAGATATTTGTGCTTTTGCTTTTTCTGTGTCTTTAGAATATCTGTATCTTGGGGCACTTTACACTGTTTCTTATGGCATCTATTTTCACTTACTATGCTACCAATTTCAACTTTATTTGTGTGAACTATTTTGTCTTCTACTCTTATTCTTAGAAAAGGGCACAATATTTTACCGGCTTGTATGTGACATCTGTTCTGGGGTGTTGCTTTCCTGATTTTTTTTTTTAAGTTATTTAACGAAATACTATTACAATTTATGAAAGTTTTACTTATTTTATTACACCATTTATTCTCAAATATCTTTACATTTCTTTCCTTATTTTATTTTTCTTTCTTCATTTACTTATATTATCTTTTGAAAAATTTGGACTTTGATTCCTGTTAAATAAGATGCACCAGGTAATTGGGATTTAGTGTTACTGATAAATGCTTACCACATTCTTTTCTTTCACAATTAAATTGTTTGGGAATTGTAGTTCTTCCTCTCTCTTTTTCTCATTCTCTCTCTATTACTCTTTTATTACAATTGGATTTGAACAGTTTAGTTATCTCATAGTTTTGTTTTCTTTTTAAAATTGTGTACAGATTTGACTGTTACATCTACACAAATTGTTACTTTTTATGATATGTCACTCTTCATTCTGTTTAGCAAGACTTTACTTAAAAAATTCATCTTTACTATTTTATCAAGTATTGACTCTTCTGCTTTCTATTTATTTACTTTTGTCTAGTATCTCTTCATCCAACTTCTATTTTGAAACTTATTTTCTTTAGCATTTTCCTTTAATAGAGAGCTAGTTTTCTTTTTTTGCTGAAATTTCTGTTAATTAAAAAATGCAAAAAAAATTTAAAAATGCAGTCTACTTACATTTACTGTAAAAATTGATAACTTTGACTTTGTTTTTCATTTATCCTTTATTGTCTTTATTCTTTCCTTTCTCTTTTTCCATATGACCTATATCCCTCACCAAGAGGACATTTTCCTCAGTATTTCCCTATTTCCATTCTAATGGACTGTAGCTTTTACTTGTTGTTGTTGTTTTTTTTTTTTTAAGGGAAAGAGGGAAGTGGAGTGGAGGGGAAGAGGTAGAGGGAAAGGGAGGGAAGGATCTTATATAGGCTCCATGCCCAACAAGGAGCCCAAAACAGTGCTCAATCTCAGGACCTTGAGATCATGACCTGAGCCAAAATTAAGAGTCAGATGCTTAACTGACTGAGCCACCCAGGTGCCTCAGTAGCTTTTACTTTTTAATGCCAATTCTCTATTTATTTAGCATTTAAATTTTATTATAATAATAAACTACCTTTAGTTTTAAAACATTGCTAAATTTTCTTTTGAAGTAGGCTTTTTTATACAAGAACACTTAGTCTGTTATATACATTTGGATTTCAAACATATTATCAAGTTACTAATATTTTATATATTTCCAGTCATTTTATAATTACCCATTTAGTTTTATCTATATTTCTTACAAAGTCTATTGCTCACATTTGTTTCTCCTCTTAGTATATTTCCCCATACTTAATTTGTTGTTCTGACACATTTATTTTTTAGTAAAGTCTTCTTAGATATTTCTCTTTGAGAGTGTAGGGGCCAAGGTCAGGCTGCCCCAAGATGGACCACTTCTGCCTGAACATTATTTTGAGTTAAAAGTAATCAAAACACAGTAGATGCAAGAAAAGCTCTCTTCCTGGTCCTTAACTGCCTAGTTTACATTGGAAAAGAGAGCCTGTATCATGAAGAGAGCTATTAACAGAAACATCCCCCCTCCCTGAATTTACCTAAGAAATTTATCTGCATAACAGTGTAACCTTTGTTTTTCAAAACATCTCCTTGCACCTTCCTGCTAATGGTCTTCCTCCTCTTTATATCCTTAGACCCTGACCCCTTTCCTTAACTCATATGAGCTGTTATTAAATTAAAAAAAAAATAATGACAACATTCCTACTTTTCCATCTTGGACTGCCAGAACCCATCATTTGCATTATATTGCCTCATTGTCTTTGGGATTTCCATGTCTGTGTGGGTTCCACATAGGGAATTTGATTTTCTCCTGCTAATCTGTCTCCTGTCAATTTGATTCTTAATCCATCTAGAAAGACCTTTAAAGGCATAGGAAGGTTTTCCTCCCCAAGAGAATGCAGACTGGTATCTTCCTCCTTCCCTACATACGTGCAAACATTTGTATTTCATGGTGATAGGTTAATGACATCTTGAACAGGTATAGAATTATTGGGAACTAACTCCTTCTCCCAAGTGTTTTATGAATACTATTCCTCATGGTATACCTCTTATAAATTATTGATTGCTGGGACACCAGGTGGTTCAGTCAGTTAAGCATCTGATATTTGATTTCTATAGGTCTTGATCTCAGGGCTGTGAGATCAAGCGCTGCATTAGGGTCCATGCTGCGTAGGGTACCTGCTTAAGATTCTTTCTCTCTACTCCCTCCCTACTCTCTCTCCTTACTGTCCCTCTCAAAAAAAATAAATAAATAAATAAAATTAATTGGTTGCTATTATTTAAATGGCAATTTTTTTTTCCTGACAACTTGTCAGAATTCTTATTTGTATTTTCAAGATTATACCAAGGGCTATATTCATTTTCTAATCTTCTCTGTCATAAATTTGGTAAAACTTTCAATCCGAAAGCTTCACTATTTCATCATTATTTATATCCTCCCTTCTCTCTGTTCTTTATTTCCTCTTTCAGTAATTTTATGCCAGTTTGGTGATACTTTCAATTGTGGTCTTCTTCTCTGGTCATCTGATATTACTCACATTTTAGAGTTACAAAATAGCTCATGATAATATTTACTAGTTATATTTAGTGGGAGAGAAAAGGCAGAATATACTTACTCCATCTGACCCAAATCAGGAATCTCCCTCGTGACTGAAATGCAAGAAAAAAAAAAAAAAGTGAAACAGATTACACACACACAAAGAATAGTAAAATCGAAGTCAGAACTAAAAAAATCACCCCATATATAATAGAGATAAATGTGGAGATGAACAATATGAAAGACAAGTTTCTAATCATGGAGCATAAAATGAAGTACAGCATACATTAGGTTAGATTTCTAAAATTAGATAATAAAGAGAGTGAGTGAGGGAAAAACAGTAAAAAAATAGCTGAGGAATTTGTAGAATCAATAAAAATTATTCTGGAATGAATTAAACATATTGATAAAACAAAACTTCTACTTACATAAACAGCACTGTAAAATGTGAAGCTGGATAAAAGATAGTTATAAAATATGTATCAGCAAAAGTTGTGTGTCAGATCTCTAAAGAAATTCTACAAGTCAGTAAGAAAAATAATATAGGAAGAAGAAACAAAAAATATGAAGAATCATTTTTTTTCAGAAGATGAAAAACTAACGGAGAACAAAAATGTATACAAAGTTTACTTTCTCCGATAATCAAAGACATGCAAATTAAAACCATAAGGAGACCCCATTTTCCATGTGTTTTAAACTTATTCAACACTTATTTCACTGAGTATTCATTAATTACAAAGCATTGTACTAAGAACTTCAGAGGCTATCAAGCTGAAGAATACAAAGCAGGCTAACTGGCATCACTAAGCATACAAAATGACAGAGGAGAAATAATGTCTATGGAGATAATGTAAGAAAATAGTGTCCTAGTTAAAAGGGTACATTGTTAACAAAAATTAACACAGTGAAGTGATGAGTGGAAAAAAGATATGTTATTTAAATAATTTATAGAGAACTAGTAAAATATACTAACCTTCCCCAACTGTAAAAATGTAAATCTAACTAAAATACTTATTTTTTTGTCTTTTGAGACAGAATTAATGATTCACTTTACTTATTATATTGCAATAGTGCTTATCTAAAAATTAGTGCTACATATGTCCGTTTCACTCAAAACATGGTAAAAAATTTAATGACAGCAATTCCTCTTGGACAGCCAGAATCCATCATTGCATTTGATTGCATGAATAAAATGAAAAAAAATCATTTATTCAATGTGATAGAAATTTAAATCCAGGCAAATAAATCTCTACTTTCTTAAAAAAAAAAAATCAGTGAAGATGGAGTGACATGATGAAAACCATATTTTAAGAAGATGAATTTACCTGCTCTGTACTTGATAGACTGGATAAAGGAAGAGACTGTTGCAAGGCACTGAATACATCCTTTGTGAGATAACAAGCTTGTGAAAAGGGTACCAGCAGATGAGTAAAGATGATGGGACTATTCAATAGGCATATTGAATATTAAATGAACAGACTTTAATAGCACATAAGGTGGATATTGATGACTAGGAGGAAACAAAGGAGGAAAGGATACAGAGTATTTGTTCACTGTGAAACTTTTCTATAGTGAGTTGAGTAGATCATTTCAACTGCATGTTCGAAGATGAAATTCATCTAGTGAACCAGTTAAGGAGAAGCAAACACCAACACAATTAAATTTCTTGTCAATAGATATCCAAGGTGGCTCAGAATAAAAAGAGTAAAGAAATGTTGATTGTGCATTAAAATATGCAAATTATTCAGTGTGGAAATTATTTCTGGGAGAAGATGAATATTGTAAAGGATTATATTAACAAAAGAGTAAATAGAATTGGAAAATAGGAGTAGCAGATGTTATCTTTTGTTTTCTACTTGTCAGAGCCAGCAAGTCCTGCATTTTCAACATTGTGATTTAAATTCCTCTTGCCCACCATCTAGTAGGCATCAGGTGTTTGAACTTAATCTCAATACTGGATTGGAAACCTGCAAACAAATCAAGACACTATACCTTGGAAGCACGGCCACCTAAGTTTTTAAAAGTTAAGCTCCATATTGTCAAATTCTTCACATACAATTAGTCAATATGAATCAAGGTATTTGTAATATGGTTTAAACTTAATGAAGTTGAAACATTCTTTCCCTTTTTCATCAGTCTGTCTATATGTGCATAATCTATGCTCCTCACTCTTTTCTTTTTCTTCTTGTATAACAAGACATGTAAACAGTATATTAAAATTAGACTAAATTATTCCCACACACTCAAAACTATATTCTTATTCAAGTTACTGAAATTAATTTTAAAATGCTATTTTTAAATTTCTTTACATAGATAATGCTTACTTTATATATAAATAAGAACTAATATGAGGTTTAGGAAATCTAAATCTACTTTCCAATTTAGACAGCTTCTATAAGAAGAGTTTCTTTGTTATATTGCAAATGTGTACCATTTCAAGTTAAAATTAAATACAATATGTTGGTGAATTATTATGCTCAGTGTGTACTCACCTTTATATATTTAATAATTTTAATTCATAATAAATTTACAAAGATTCAACCAGAAAAAAATATTAAATTGATTTGAAGTCAGAAACTAAATTTCTGTCTTAACAGAAATTAAATTGTATAATTTAATATCTTGCCATTCATTTTCAAATGAATGTTGGGCTTCATTCAAACATCAAAATGATGTTTGTTTATCACTATTTCAAAGAACAGCTAGTTGATGATTGGTAGTCGTAATAAGACTTCTGGTCCTTTGGACAAACATGAACCAGGAGAGTACTTACAACATTATAAAATTGATTAGTACTTAAAAAATAATTTTGGTTTTGATGGCTTGGGTATAAAAAGATTTCTTTAGTTTTACTCTAAATTTATAGTCACCACTGAGATGAAAGCTGGTATTTCTGTCAAGCCATCTGTAGTCCCAGTTATTTCTGACCCCATCTATTCTTGCCCCTTTTTGAATCACATTTCCCCCCACACCAGAATTATTACAAAACAATTTAAAAAAACACAAAAAAACTACTGAAACTATTCTTTTTTAAATAACACCAAAATGATATTATTGAACCAAATTCTTATCAATACATTTTTCTAGACATCAGAAATAATTGTTTTATTTTTTTTTTTCCCTCTCTGGCATGGTCAGGCAATCAGATTTTCTAAGGAATTAAGCATTTCTGTCAATAGTTTTCTCATGAACATAATCTATACATAAACTCTTAGATTTCAACAAATAAAATAAATTATAACACTATTCTAACACTAAACACACATATACAATTCATATACATGTTTTAATACTTCATAAATTATACCAAAAACTTACAGTATATTGATGTCAGCAATAGTAATTTTTTAAATTAACATAAAATGCATTATATGTCTCAGGGGTACAGGTCTGTTATTCATCAGTCTCACATAATTCACAGTTCTCACCAGAGCACATACCTTCCCCAGTATCCATCACCCAGCAATCCCATCCCTCCCACACCACTCCATTCCAGCAACCCTCAGTTTGTTTCCTGAAATTAAGAGTATGTTGTGGTTTGTCTCCCTCTCCTGTTTCACTTTTTCCTCCCTTCCCCTATAATCCTCTGTCTTGTTTCTCAAATTCCTCATATCAGTGAGATCATATGATAACCATCTTTCTCTGACTGACTTATTTCACTTAGCATAATACCCTCTAGTTCCATCCATGTCATTGCAAATGGCAAGAAAAATAGTAATTTTATTAACTATTTCATAGTTAACCTGCATCTTTTTTGTCCCTTTCCTTTTTGTCAAATAAAATTTTTATTATAATTTTAATAGAAAATATAACCTGTGTCTTATTTTAGATTTTATGTGGCATAGGAAAAATAACTTTATTTCATTCTTGTCCCAAGAAATTTAAAGTTTAATATCCCAGTCATTAAAATATTTCATTCTTATTTCCACAATCCCCATGTTGTACCCTTATAGCAGGAATAGATCAGTTTTTAACCTACATATCTTTCTACCATATTTATAAAAATAACTACCAATATAAAATTTTGAGAAATATTTTCTGCTCTAATTAGAATGGATTCGTTAAGATATATTCTTTATGGATTCTTTTTTTTTAATTAAATTAAATTAAATTTTTTTCAGTGTCCCAAAATTCATTGTTTATGTGCCACTCACAGTGTTCCATGCAATACGTGCCCTCCATAATACCCACCACCAGACTCACCCAACCCCCTACCCTTCTTCCCTCCAAAATCCTCAGTTTATTTCTCAGAGTCCACAGTCTCTCACGGTCTTTATAGATTCTTATCAGGTTAAAAATAAGCAGAAAGTAAAATGTATTATCCAACATATATAATAATCGTTTATGTTTAAGTTCATGGTGAAAGAACTATAAGAATAATCTTCTTCTATAGTTATTTTTGTGTGATGAGTGGCAAAATAAAAAGAAACTTGTACCGTCAAAACTTTTTGGTATTAATTTAAAAATTAAAGAAAAATATGTATTTTAAATCTTTAAATGTATCTTACCTTTAATACAGTTTTATATTTGAGGTAACCTCATTAAAAAATGAATGATGATTACAATTAAGATCAGGAAAATAAATTATGGCCATTCCCATTATAATGGTCTTTGGTCTTTCTATTTATAAAATATGTACCTTAATTTTTATATAACTTTGGAACAGCTGTGAGGCTTAGTCAGTTAAGCATCTGACTCTTGATTTTAGGTCAGGTCTTGATCTTAGGGTCATGAGCTCAAGCCCTGTGTTAAAAAATTTTTTTTTAAAAATAGGTAAAATAGGGGCACCTGGGTGGCTCAGTGGGTTAAAGCCTCTGCCTTCAGCTCAGGTCATGATCCCAGGGTCCTGGGATCGAGCCCCGTATTGGGCTCTCTGCTCAGCGGGGAGCCTGCTTCCCTTCCTCTCTCTCTGTCTGCCTCTCTGCCTATCTGTGATCTCTGTCTGTCAAATAAATAAATAAAATCTTTAAAAAAAATAGGTAAAAAAAAATAGGTAATATAAAATAAAATAAGTAAATAAATTTGATTGGCTAAGAAGAACTCTGAGTTAAAGCTTAAGTACCATCTGTAATTCCCACATAAGTGTTCTGAAAATTATAAGAAATATCTTAGGACATTTAAAATAACAAACACTTCATACATTTTTTTGATGATCGTCTGTTAGTGCTTTAATATTCTTAAGGTCTTTAGTGATTCACTGTGACCATAGATGAAGGTGGAAGGATCATGGGGTAGTCCTGAAACTGTAGTATAATTAACTTAGTTTGTTTACATGTTTAGATTTTAAAAAATATATACTGGATGAACTTGTCTAACAGAATAATATAAGATTATTTTTACATTAATCATTTATTGTTATTTTCATATACCAAATACTTTTTATAAGGCATCATTTTAGAAATTAGAAACATGTGGGGTGCCTGGGTGGCTCAGTCAGTTAAGGATCTGACTCTTGTTTCCAGTTCAGGTCATGATCTCAGGGTCATGTGACTGAGCCCCATGTCAGGTTCCATGCAGTACAAAGTCTGCTCGAGATTTTCCTCTCTCTCCCTCTCCTTCTGCTCCTGCCCCTGCTCTCTCTCTTTAAAATAATAAATAAATATCTTTTAAACATAGGAAATTAAAATCATGAGTGTTTCTGTTGTTAAAGTGGAGGCCGTTTGTTTTATTAGTAAACCCATAACTTCATTTGCAATTTTCTTTTCTGCAATGACATATTATTCTGAGGAACTCATTTTTTTCAGGTTTTCATTATATATAGCTTTAATACAACATAATTTAAATTTTCCTATCTTTAAAAAAATCTCTCCAATAAGTGTATAAGCAAATTAGCATTACAGTAATATATTTAGAATATTATGTTTCAAAATAAATGTATAAAAATTAATTTCTTGGTAACTGTAATGGAATAAATAAAAATGTTAATTTATCAAAAATTAATACTTACATTTTTAGTATATTAGTTCAAGTAACATACACATACCTACCCACATTCATATGCAGACACAAACATATATATCATGCATGTGTAAGTGTATGTGGACACTGAATGCATTCTGTATCTATGAATATATAGAAAGTGTCTACAAACATATTTACTGTTATTCTTTATGATATAAAATGTATGTTCTTTTTCACTGAGTCAAAAGATCAAAAATGTGTAAACAATAACAAAACAATTCATCTTTTCTCCTGGCTACTGAAGAATGAAGAAGGTGAATCATGATTAGTTTGACATTCTTCCTTTCTTTTTTATAAAGACAACCTTAACAGAAAGATCAGAAGCTTATAAGATGATTTTCAAAAGTAGGAGCAGTAACAAAACTGATTTTTTCACTGTAAACAGCATTTCCTGGGAGTCCTGGACATATCACAAACTCACTGTGTAACCAGGATATTTATAAAATCTAAACTTTAGTTTCGTTGTGTAGTCAAAGCATTGAAAAAGAGCAGTAGCATTCAGTATATTTTAAACTTCAATGCACAGTAATAAACACAATTAAGACTAACAGACTCAGTGACATAGACCAATCCTTTTTTTAGAGGACATTTAGGAAAGATGTTGCAAAATTTAAGAAATACCATCTTGAAAGAACTAGCAAACAAAGGAGGTGGTGAATAAATACTGATCCAAATTGAGAAATGGACAGAAATCCAATGTTATTTATTTGACTTGGGACCTTTTTTGCCTTTGGAGAAAGCTGGTCTCAAAGACATGGATTAAGATTGTGTGAAGCCTGCAAGTTATAGTGTGGCACAAATTGAAATTCAGGAAATGCCATAGTGAATCCTTGTTAATTTAGAATGGAATCCTGAAAAAAACTTATATTCTAGGAATAGGAGGAATGACCAAAACCACAAAACAAATCAAACCAGAACAAAAAAACACTCAAATTCACTGGACTTCCTCTGTGATTGTCACAGGATTACCCAGAAAATTTAACCCTGGCAAGGAGATTTTCTTTTTATTGTCTTTGAGCATGTATCAGAAGCAAATGAGAATCTTCTTTAGAGAATGACATCCTACCAGACCTCAAATTATTTCTACAATTTCTCAAAATACACTGTCTCACAATCAATACATACAGAGATTGTAATTATTAAACAAATTGTCATATGTAATTGTTAAACAATTAAATTCAAAATAATTATACTTTCTTTATTCAATGAGATTAAATAATTAAATATTACAATAGAGAATTGAAACCATAAAAATGAAATAAATTTGAAAAAGTACTAAATAGAAATTCTAAAAGTAATTTATTTACTAAAATTAAGACAAAATTAAAATTAGTATTATTATAAGTAAATGGGATCAGAAATAAAGTTAAATGAGCAAAAAATAACTAGAAATCTATCATCTGTTTCAATATTAAGATGGAGTTTTCAGTATCTCATGGTAAATTTTTAAAAAAAGCACAGTTAAAACATGAAATTATTTTACACTGATTGTTATTGGAAATACTACATCTTAACATTTGTGGTAGAAAGGTAAACAGAACATAGGATACTTGTGTGCTTAAATATATATATTAGAAAAATGTAAAACATAAAATCAGTGAGTTACTGATACATATTTAAAAACATATATACAAATAGAAAAAAGTAATAAAATAAAAAGAAATCACTTAATAAAAAATTAACAAAGCTACCTATGGCTCTTTAAAAAGACTAGATGAGACTCATAAAAAATGAGAGGATAAAAGCAGTCAATGTTGGAAATTAAAAGGGATTTCACTCTAGACTTGCATATGTTAACAGTATATTAAAAGAATACTTGGATAAAATTAATAATATCTCTGAAAGTTTAAAAGAAATGGGCAAATTTCTAAAGAAATTATGGTAACTTGTCTAAACAAGCATAATAATATATAGAAAATTAAATCTTTCTCTATAGTTTGTTATGAATATGTTTAAACATATTGAAAAGTAACAAGATTTTCATAGTATATACACATATACTCACTGCCTAGATTATGTTATTAATATTTTACTATACTTGTCTTATCACATTAACTCTTTAAACATTCCTCTTGCTAGTCATAAGCCCATTTTATTTTCGATGCATTGGAAAGTAAATGGGACATTGGAACAATTTCCTCTAAGTATCATACATGCTATTAGCTAGAATTAAATTTTCATATACGTTTTTATACTGAGGGAAAACTTGTATATAATGAATTTTACAGCTTTTAAGAGATATTCAGTGAGTTTTGACAAATGTATATACCTGTGTAAACCTAGATGCTGCCAAGTTAGAGAATATTACCTAATATTCCCTTCTAGTCAACTGCTGTTTCCACCAAACAAAACAAAACAAAACAAAAAAATCAAAAAAAAAACCTTAAAAAAATTTTCATCATAATTTAATTTTGCTTGTTCTAGAAGTTAATATAAATGGAATCTTAGTGCATTCACTTTTTAAATGTAAACATCCTTTCACTTAGTAGAATGATTTTGAGATTCATACTGGTCATTGTATATAGGTAGTTTATTCCTTTTTGATGCTGAGTAGTATTTCATTGTTTGAATTTACTGCAGTTTTTTAGCCATTCCTCTATTGGTGGATGCTTGGGCTATTTTTAGTTTCTGACTATTATGAACAAAGCTGATATGAATATCTTTAAGAAGTCATTTGTAAAATGTATTCAGAAATGAGAACAAAACACAGTTAAGATACTTTTGAAGAATAAAGTTTGAGGGTTTGTCTTAGAGGGCTTCAAGCCAAGGACAGACATACAGAACAAGGAAAGATAATAGAAAGCTGGAAACAATCACACACACACACACACACACACACACAGAGGAACTTAATTTATGACAAAGGTGATGCTATTGATTATCATAAAAAATATGTCTACTATTAGCAGTATAATTTGTGCCACTGGCAATAGTACTCAGAGTTTGTTGTTATTGATTTATTGATGTTACTCTTGGTTCTCAATCATCAGTTTTATGTTTTTCCATGAAGTTTAGAGTTGGAGGTCTTGGTGTAAAAAGTTCACTTTTCTTTAAGGTAGTTAGTGTATAAAGAATCATTCTTTATAAATATAGTTTTCCTGGGGCTCTCTCTCTGCAAGACCAAACTCCAATCAAAAGTCTATTAAAGTCAAGTACATACAAAATAGAAAACAATAGTTATTTGCTCTCAATATAAATCTTGTCCTTTGCTGAATTAAGACTTCCTTTTAGATTGGTTTAGGAAAATCAATTTAAAAATCCCCCCATATTTGCATTGAAAAAAAGGAAATACACCCTGCAGAACGAATGATTGATACATTGTGAGGGTGATATATTTTTAAGTACACAGTTTTTCCAATTAAAACTTGCCAGGAGGAACAAATTATCAACTCTTGTTTTGATACAATGGGAGATATAATTGTATACTCCTATTTCTCAGTCCTATTTGCATTTGATTAAACTTTTTATTTTGATTTCCAGCTTTTAAGGATTGAAAAGAAAGATATATCCATGTGATATAGTTAACGTTAAGGGGGATAAAAAATATTTAACCCTGAAAGTTAGGCTTCCTAGAATATGTTGCTCTTTTGATGGTAAAAGTGAATCAGAAGGTGAGAAATGTGAATTTTGTCCAGAAAGTGTAAATTAGAGATGACAGTCCAAATATTTACATGTGGCCATAACATGGGACATGAAACTAATATTTGGTTTATTTTTCCCACTTCCATCAACCACTGTCTGTGTAAGGACATCTGAGGATGTTCTGTATTAGAATATTATATCAGGACACTGTATCAGAATAGGTGAGAGTAAGGGGAGCCCTGCACAAGTATCGATCATGATCTCCTACTCTATTCCCAGGAGGGAAGAAGCAGAGCCAATTATTTTGCTTTGCCATGGAAATGATTAAGTAAAGACTTCTTATTGAAAGAGGAGGTAGAAAAAAGTCAAAAAAGAAAGTAGATAGGAGATATTTGAGAAAGCTAAGTCCACAAAATTGAGAATGCACCCAATGAATTCTGGAATAAAAGAAGATGATTCTGATACTGTGACACTGGCGACTTCCCACTTGTAGTTTGCTGAAGGGCAAACTCTGTAGATAAATCCGGAACTTTTTTTTCCCCCTTGATCAGGGGGAGTCACATGATGCGGAAGTGTTTGACTTAATGGTCAGCTAAGAGTAGATACAGAAGTTATCTCGATACACAAAGATGCTAGTCTTCCACTCAAGCAGCTACCAGCCAAGATCTCCTAAGCCTCTCTCATATGTCCTATTATATCTTATCACTGGATGTCCTTTGCAATAAGTGAGAGTGAGTGAGATGGCAGAGCCTTAACTCCTGGAAATCACCTATGCATAGTTGAGATTTGGTGGAAATTTAGCAGAGAAAGCCAACTAAGATGAACTCTAAGACCAGGTGTGGTTCTCTTATTAGCATGGTATATATTCACATATGACCCTCAGTTCTCTTTCTGTTTCCATTAATGGTCCAGGTAGATGGAGGATAGAGGAGAAAAAGGAATAGCTCTTCAAACATAGTATAAATTCAGAAAGGAGGCTTCTAATCATGACTGCAATGTTAGTTCTTGGATTAGCTTGTCCAAAAGGTAGTAAGATTGAGACTAGGAGAAAGAAAGGGAGAAAAAAAGAAAAGAAACCCTTAAATTATAATTAACTATGACATTGTTGTTACCAAAAGCAAAAAGTAGCCCTAAAGGAAATTAATTTATGTAATAAAAATATTAGTATTTGTGTATATCTGGCTTGTAGTTATCTACTTTAAACCAGTTATAGAAGTAAGATTTAGTAACATGAGAAAACATGTGTTGCTTCTGCTTTGGGCTCCTTATGACCTCTTTGAATATTTCTGGCTTTATCAATCAAATAGTTTGTCAATCTAAATCCTCTGTGACAGTGAACACTTCTATTTCTTCCACTTAGGTAAGTGAATCTTAAGCTAAGAGGTTAGCTGTAAGAAATGCATCAGGATCAATATATGTGGGAGAATATAGAGTACTTCCAGGGTAATATGAAGTCTGTAGAAATATTCATATATATGAATAGATGAAACAAAATGTCATCAGCGTAAGATAAAATAGTTTTCAGTGTGATGATGTAGAGGAAGAGAGAGTTAATAAATAAGATGTTTCATGATTAATGAATGACGCCAAAGCACATAGGATCCAGACCCCATAACATTTATTTTATTATTATTATTATTATTTACTCTGGGCATCATCATGCTTTGCTATGGATATTCTTAAAAAAGGAAATGATAGCAACTATAAGTCATGAGAAATAGTAAACCAATAATATTCACCATGAGACAATAATCACCTATTTCAGAAAATTTTTCCAAGCTCAGGTTTCTGTATTCTTTATAGACTGTTTATTAAAGGGCAGAAAAATCATAACTTCCTTGAGCAGCAAGCACAATAACATGATTTACCTCTGCTAAATATAGAAAACCTTTACCCATGTCTATTGGCAATGCTGTTCCACAAATGTCAGCATCATGCTTTGTTTTTTAACTTTATCAATAATATCAATAGTAGTCTACTTGATTTTGGTCACTCTGAGGAATCCAAATACACATTATCTTCTCTAGGACTTTAGGCCTAAAAAGAAGACTTCAGCTCAAAATAGGGGAAAAGTAGAAAGGTTAAAAAGGGTTTAGGAGAACTTGTAACCAAAATGAAAAAAAAAATGTGTGGGGGGTATATATTAAATTTTACCAAAATCATTTTGTAATCATTTTAATACATAAGGCTTTTCAAGTCCTATTGTTTTCATTATAGTAACACACACACATACATATGTTTTTGATGACTGACCAGAATATCAAGTATATTCTAATATATCTAGATACAATGGTCTGAATTACATTATATAATCACATCCAACTCTTTCCACTGTGACTACTAAAAATTGTACAGTTTTATAGATGGGAATAGAATATCTTTTCTAAATTGTTAGTGAGATGTTAATAAATATTCCATGGTGAAAGAGACTATAATTGGTAAGTTAGAGAAGTGTTGGTTTAAAAAGTTAAATAGCTTTATGTATTTCAGGATTTCTCAGAAAATTTGCTCATGAGAATTATAAAAAAAAAAAAAAATTAGTGAAAGGTGCCCTGTTTAGGGGATAGTGAGGGTGATCCGGAAACAAGATGCTTGAACAGGTCCTGCAGTGGTGTTTTATAGGAATTTAAAGTCACTGATACGGTACCAGGAACAGAAGAAGTGAGGCTGGAGAAATCAAGCCACAAAGAGAAAAAGAAATGTAAAAAATACATGGGAGAGAAATTGAGGGAGAAGGAGACAATTTATGGTGATAAAGGTAAAAAAAAGAAATCAGCTACATGTAGGTGGTTATTGATAAGTGGCACAGTGATGCCTTCTGGAAAAGTGAAATTGTTCCATCATGTACAAAAATAAATTTGTATCAAGACACATACTTGGTTCAATGTTCTAGATGTAAGTTATACCAAAAAAAAAAAAAAAAAGCAAAGACAAAACCAAAAGTAAAAAGTAGATAAAAGAAAAAGAAAAAAAAAATTTTTGCTTAGAGTTTTATATGTAGAGAAGTGAGTAGATGAAAAGCAGGAGAAAATAACTGGAAAATTTCCAATGATGGTTTTGTTTAACATTTTTTTGGAAAAACAGTAGAAATGTGAAGAAAAAACAGACTCTAGAATTACCTTCTTCAGTAGATGCAAAGAGAGTTTGAGCTTTGCTCATCTTAGCCAATGCTTTTAAGGATCTTTTCAATACTTTTGCAGCTTCATACAGAACACTCCTATTGCATAGTGTGAGGGACAATCTGTAACACATGGGCTTCATGCTGCATTTAGTATACTGGACATTAAATTGTGAGCATTTTCTAATCATTCCTTTAAAACAAAGACCCCCCCAAACAGAAGAATTATTAAAAGGAATGTTAGGATTTAGAATGTAAAAGGAAAAAGTGCTATAGCTCCAGTACCAATTTTATTTTTTATTTATTTTTTAAATTTTATTTATTTGTTTGACAGGCAGATTACAAGTAGGCAGAAAGGCAGGCAGAGGGAACGAGAGGAGGAAGCAGGCTCCCCGCTGAGCAGTGAGCCCAATGTGGGGCTCGATCCCAGGATCTTGGGACCATGACCTGAGCTGAAGGCAGAGGCTTTAACCCAAGAGCCACCCAGGTGACTTACCAGTACCAATTTTAAAGCAATTGATTATTATGAGAACAATCATAAGTTTTACACTTCCTTTTATCTTTATAGGACCCCATGAGAGGTATAAGAACATCTTTAAGTTGCAGGATCCAGGATGCTAACTGAATAAAAAAAAAATAAAACAAGACAGTCTTCTTAATAAGCCTTCCAAAATTATACTTGCAAACTTTCCCCATTATTTATTTTCCTTCGTCCTTCATTTTCATCCCTCAGTACTTTTCCCGTGATATCCAGTTGTATATTCAATAGTGACTATTAGAAAAGCCGTGTCATCTCATAAGAAAATTCAGGTCTGTGGTACTCTGCTGTACCTTCAGTATAATGCATAGCATTTTGCACAGTTTGTATCACCAAGAGGCCTGTAACAACCTGATTTTCTGTTTACTCATGCACAAAAATATTACTGAACATTCTGTCACAGGTTAGATTTTCCAGAATATATTGGAGTAGAATTTCATATCTAAGATATATGTTAAGGAACAGCAGTAAAGGGGTACCTGGGTGGCTCAGTTAAGTGTCTGCCTTCAGCTCAGGTCATGATCCAAGGGTGCTGGAATCAAGCAATACATCAGGTTCCCTGCTCATTGTAAAGTCTGATTCTTCCTCTCCCTCTGCCCCTCCCCCTCCTCTCATGCCCTATTTCTCATTCTCTCTCTCTTTTTCTCTCTCTCTCAAATAAATAAATAAATAAATCCTTAAAAGAGAGAGAGAGTGAGGGAAACAGCAGTAAAGGGAAAGATGATGGAGAGGAAGAATTTAAGCCATGATACAAGCCCCATGTAGTGTTGGCTAATTTAGCGAGAACTCTAAAGTGACTATTGCCCATCAGAATGTCCTGTTTCAGATAGAAGTGACTGATATTTTATACCCTGTTTCACTAGAGACCAGAGCTAGAGTTGTAGCAAGGGTAAGTACAAAACCTCCCAGCATATACGGCAGCTATGAGAGAATTATAAATGAGGCCATTCCTGTTTATATCTCTTATTACCAGACCTATGTATATTTCCTTTTGGGGATAGAGTACCACTTTTTGTTCTCTGATTTCTATGAATATACTGTGTCCTAGAGGATGGCAAACATCCCCGCAGAGGTTGTCTCTGAGCTGGTAGTTCAGTTATGTCTTCAATAGGCATGACAATGCTGTAACAACATTGAGTATATGAAGCAATACATGTGTCTTATGTTCATGATCCTACACACAACCTATTAAATGGTACCCCTGGTATGACATGTTCATTTTTTTTTCTGACACATTCTTATGTAAGATTCCACACTGAATAAAGCAAACACTTCCACATGCTCTCATATTATAGTTCTGACTTGTCTCTATAGCCAGAGAGGGTGACCAAACCTTAGATGGAATATGTGACAATCTCTGTGAGAATAAAGTGTTACTCCAGGGTAGAAAAATCCCAATGTAGTCAACTTAAATCATGTAGTTGGTTGGTTTCCTTGAGAAATTGTGCCAGATGAGAGGCTTGGCCCTTTCCATTATTGTTGACAGGTTATACATTTGGGATCAGCAGTGGATGGTTTAGTTTTGATAAGAATGGATCCGTGGTGTTGGCCATTGGTACCCTCCATCTCTATCAGTGTGGCCACCTCATTCATGTATTCATTAGGTAGGACTGGGTTGCCCAAGAGAGAGGGGCTTATTTCAATGGCTTGAATCATTTTGTTTTTTCTCTAGTGCATGCTTTCTGATGGGTACTAGAATGATAATGTAAAGTACTTCACTTTTTATGCTCACTCATATATGTCCATACTCAGGTATTCACTTCAGCCTTCCCTGTCTCCCAATCCTAGAAAAAGCTTTCCTTTGCTTTTTGTGGCCAACCATAGATGAGACTACAGTGAAACCTCTGTCAATTTTGGATAACACCCACATACTGAAATAACCAAGCACCTGCATATATAAACTAAACTCGTTTTCATTCTCCTCCTCCTTCAGCTTTTCATATGAAATTCTTCCATAAAACCATAGGCACATACTGAAGGAACAGCTACTGTAGAAGTGGTGGATGTCGTATTGCTTGTGACTTCTTGTCTTGTTTATATTCACGGATGCCCCACTTTATCTTATAATGGATTAATGCTGGACCTTTGTGACCACATGGCTTGGTAGATATGCAGGACCCAGCTTATGATGGTAGCTCCAGCATCTGATCATTTAGTATCTCATGGTCAAGTCTTTTTCTATACCTACCAGGATCTAGCGACATGTAAGAGTTGTTTTTCATGAGGCATAAAATTCTTGTGGAGATTTCATGGTCTTGCTTCAGAAGCTCAGGGCCTGTGTCATAATGCTTTTAATATTGCTTGCTATAAACTCCACATGGAATCTTTTCTCTTCACTGATACTACTAATTTCATAAACTCTGCCGTATTACTGGGCCTCAGTGATAGGGATGCATGTACCATACCTTAGATCTACTGCAGAGGAATTTCCTCTTTTAAGACCCACTCAGAGATGGAAGCCTTTTGCATGCCTGGTTTTTGACCAGAGCATATTTCTAGGTGTGAAATTGGCTATGCCCAAAACATGAGAAGGCCTACCAGAAAGTGTGCTTCCTTCTTTGCAATAGGCACACAAGGTGCAATAATTTATCCTTTACTTTGGAGATTATGTGTTGTTTTTCCCCATTGGAATCATTTTTCAATATTTAAATGCAAAAAGTGAGCACATTTTTTTCCTCTTTTTAGACACACACACAGATTCAATAGAAAAAATTGGCAGAAGAAATGACCTCTTGCTCTGTCCTCCATGGTGTCCCCCCACCTCCGTGGTTGGAGCTGCTGCCAGCCCTCCTTCCTTTACAACATAGAAAATCACAGTGGCTGTTTTACACTACAGCTGTAATGCATTATGTATTGCATATTTTGTGATGTCCTTTGCTAACATCTCTGTGTTTAAAAAAACAAAAATATTCATGGGTACTTCCTTCCCAGTGGCATCACTTCCTATGCCACAATGGGAGAGTGAAAAGATTTTGCAGTAACAAGTTACTTAGTGAAAGGGGTGGGCTGGCCAGAGCTGGCATAATCATCTGCATTGCTGCATTCCGGTATCAGAAGGAGGACAGGAAAAATGGGACAGTGTGGAGGGCACATTTGTAAGTTAGCAGTCTCCAGGAGAAACTGGGGAGAATTCTCCCCACCAGGTTTAGATAGATCAATGTGCTGAAGTTACCAAAAACCCCAAATAAATCCAAATAATCAGCAGGTCAAACACTATTGAATTTTCAAACTTGCCTCACCAAGACAAGTCATATAGCAGAAATAATCTAGATCTATCAAGGAAGTGAATGTTGAACCCCTGACATTCATCGCTTGTTCCTCCCTAGAAGCATCTGCTCTTGCTACAGTTGTTGCTGCTGCTCCATTTGAAACTTCTCAGTCTCAAAGACAGCAGGAAGGAACAGGATCTGAAGGAAAGTGGTCCCAGTTGACAAAGCTGTCCTGGAAAACCTGTACATTTTTTGAGCTACAAAGAGGGAAAGATCAAAGATAGCTCTAGCTGTGAACCAGACCCTCTCTAGGAACATCTCTGTCAGACCCCACAGTCTCTTCGACAGGGTCTATTCTAGCTCCTTCCTTCTTCCTCCTCCATGTCCTCCTCAGAATTCCTGGCATTGCCTTTCAGAAGCATTCATATTGGAACAGGGGCATCCCAGGGCCACTAGTGGTGGCAGCAGCCATGGCTCTGGAGATTATGTCTTGACATGGGTTGGACCACTAGACACTTAAAAAAGTCATGGATTGGGGTTCCTGGGTGGTTCAGTTGGTTCAGCATCTGACTCATGGTTTTGGCTCAGGTCATGATCTCAGATTCTGGGATCAAGCCCTGCATGGGACTCCTTGGTCAGTATAGAGTGAGAGCAGTGAGATTCTTTCCCTCTCCCTCTTCCTTCCCCTCTGCTCCACCCCTAAATCACACTCTCACTCTCTTAAATAAATAAATAAATAAATAAATAAATAAATAAATAAATACTTTTAAAGAATGTTATGGATATGACAAAACTTTGGGTATTTACAGTATTAATCTCCTAGTTTCTGGAGTACATGTGTCTTACCAAGGCCTTTAGTATGTCCAATTCTTACTCAGTCTACCCAATCAACACATCATCAGTGTAAAATCAATTTGATATTGTACAAAGCATTCAGATGGCCCAGGTCACTTTGTACTATATTATTACATGGCAGAAAATGAACATATCCTTGGGGGGGGGGTGAAAATGTATCTTGTTCTCTGCTTCATGTGAATGCTAAAGTGTTTCTCTATTTTAATAATGATGGAAAAGACTTCAGTTGCCAAATCAGTGGCTAATACTCTGCTTCTGAGTATTCTTAATATACTCTGGAAAAAATACCATATCTAGTATGTTAGCTGTAGTCAGGAATACAACTTGGTTGAGCTTGAAATAATCTCTAACAATTCTCCAGGGTCTGTTTTCTTTCTGCAGTGATCATATTGGTGAATCACATGAAGATATGACAAACCACTGGCCCAAATCCTTTTGGATACTTAAGGGTGGCACTAATTTCTGCCAAAGTCTTGCCCAGAATGTGATGTTCATTTTGATTTACTATCTTGTTGGATATAAGTAATTGCAAAGTGTTCCACTTGACTTTACCCATTATGATAGCCTGTGTCCTACAGACAAAGAACCCAGTGAAGAGATTGTGCCACCTTCCAAGTATGTCAATCCTAATTGTATATATGGGTACCAGGAAAGTGATAACTGGCTGGCTTTACAAAATGAAGGTATTCATTATAAACCAGACTTTGATCAACATGCTATTTATTACCTCAGACCCATGTATTCTCATTCTAAAGGTGCCATTATAATGCCTCAGGTCTCTAGCTATCAATGTCCACTCAGATTCAGTGTTCATCAGTCTCCACAGTGTCTGGGTATTTCCCTTTGCTCAATGCCCAATAAGCTGTGTAAGTGGCGATATATTCCTTTAAGAGAATTATCTTGAATATTTGCTGTGTTGTGTAGGATCTTTCTTCCTGAATACCCAAACACATCTTCAGTTGATGGATTCCAGGGTGGTCAAATAGCTCAACTTTGGATATCAGACATGAAAGCTTAACTTTGTATTGAGACCACATTCCTCAATAAACCATCATTCATCCTTGATTTTTTACTACTTAGTATTACCCATATATTTGCCTCAAGGGATGCTATATTTTATTAAACATACCCATAACTCTGTGGGTCAGAATACTTGAGCTGCCACTTTGACCTTATAGGTTGTTGTAATTGCCGTGACCCTCCCCCTCTGACTTCTGGAGGTTAAATGCTTCCCTCCACTTGGCTTCTATGTTTTCTATCATCCTTACACTGTCTTTAAGCCATTCTGTAACAGTCTCTAATACCAACTTGGGTTTTTCTGAAACTGAATGCTTTGTTGGGATGTAGAGTGCTAAAACTAAGAGAATTCGTCATCCTTCATATCACCAGCCCTGGCCTACAAAGGAGAGCCATCACTAAACATTTTTTTTTCCCCATCACTAGACTTTTCAAATTCATGCTAGCACCTCTATAGAGCACTTCTCATGGCCTGGGTAAATAATGTGGTTTCTGGGTCTTCCTGGGAGTCATGATAATCTGGTTTATCTTTGACGGCATATAGCATACACTATAAAGGATATCTCATTCCCCAAAATTTTTCATCCCATCCTTTATTTTTGCCATAGCAATTCTAGTATTTCAATTTATTTAACAAAATTTAGCATCACCTTTTCCATGCATCTGTGAGATACCCTAGTGATGAATTAACAACATTTTCTGGAATCTTCTTCATAATGTTAAATATTGTCCTTTGGAGAGCGCCCCTAAATCAAAAACATATTTTCTATCCAGTTTTATGGTTGACATTCTGTGGCCTCTGCCCTCCCATCAGAGGAGATAAGCTTTCTTATGTGCAAAGAGGGCTCTGGATTTCATAGAGGGCTTTAAGTTGCCTGTCACCCACCCTAAGTTCTTCACTTTCTTTCAGTAGAGCCCCAGTGTGCCTAGCAAAGCCATCCAATTCCTTATCCTTACACCCAGTATGTCTTTAATACATTTCTAAAGTATAACACATCACATGTTATACATTAGAAAGAGGAATAGGGACACCTGAGTGGCTCAGATGGTTAAGCATCTGCTTTCAGCTCAAGTTGTGATCCTGGGGGCCTGGGGTAGAGAGCCCTGTGTTGGACTCCTGCTCAGCAGAGAATCTGTTTCTTCCTCTCTCTCTGCCCCTCTCCCCTGCTTATGCTCTCTTTCTCTCTCTCAAATAAATAAATCCAAAAACAAACAAAAAAACAAAAACAAAAAAACAAATAAAAAACACAAACAAACAAAAAACAAAGAAAGAAACACTGGGATAGCTTTACAATTCATCACTGGGGAAGTTTTAACAATTGGACTGCCATACTGTGCCAGTGGCTACCTGTGGTCTATCTATCACCAGTCATAGGGTTCTCACTGCCAGGCAGGTAGTGAATCATCCACCTCTAAAACCTCATTTGTCATGCTTTCTTGGACTACTCCCAGTGCCATCTATTGCAAGTTGGGCCTCCAGAAATAGATACTGAGGTGGAGTTTAAGGTATCAGTATTACCGGGCTGGATTCGCTGCTCCAAGTCTCAGTCTCTTTTTAGCTTTCTTCTCCTCTATTCTTAGCCCATCATTTCTCCCCATGGTTATAAGATGGCAGCTACACTGCAGGTGTGAGATTCTGTATTAGATAGAAAGGGAAAACGGTAAATGGTAAAGATGGTTGATGACTTTGTTTCCTTTTATCATGAAAAAGAAAATGCCTTCCCAGAATCTTTCTCACTCAGGAGATTCATGCTTTTATCTCATACTTAGAATTATGTCACATGGTCACCACTGCCTGCAAAGATGCCTGTAGGTAAAAGTTTTCTACCTGAGCACATTAGTACCCAAAACTACATCAAGATTTTTTTATTAAGAAGACCAGAATGCAGCCTGCAGTGTTTGCCACAGGGCATATTTAAATTTTTAAATGGCTAACCAGTGACTGTTAATATTATTAATACTGTGGAAGCAAACTTACAGAGAATTTTAGTATTTTTAGCATTATATACAGTATTATACACTATGTTGAGCTTCTTTTATTTATAGATTGAGTCCAATTTTAACAAGTTTTTTGCCCTGAAACCATCCTACAGTTAACAAAATAAAGGCACCTTTTTCTGATATAGTTCTCACAAATTTGAAGGCATTCTTCTAATATATCAAGAAAGGAAATGAACTTTTTGCAGTTACCTATCATAAAAGCATGTTAACCTTTTAGTCAGATGCTGTTGAAATGTGTTTAAAAATTTTCCCTTCCTTTCAGCATATGGTAGTAATAGATGAATTATTTATAAAAGGGAAAAAAATGGCAAGACTATATTCCAAAATAAGATAAACATCCCAGTCTATTAGAAATAAAGCAGAAACTCGATAAGGTAGTAGGGTTAATGCCTGAAGCCAACAGGGCGGCAATGCCTGAGGCAAAAAGAAAAAAGTGCTATCAGTTCATTTTCTGTGGCATAATTGGTAATTGTAATGTCCCTATTGAGATTATGGTGACCAAAGTCATTTTACATAGTGGTCTACAGAATGGATCTTCTGTCCACATAAGACGGATGCAAGATAGCTGAGGGCATTCATTGCTTAGGGCTACAATTTCTGTCACGTTGTCTACCTAGGGTCAAGAGAAAACAGGCAGGAGTCTCAAAGCCAGAAATTTAGTCAAGTTACTTGCTAAGTGAGTTATCATCTGTAATCCTGCCAACATGACAGTGGGGTGGGGCCCTGAGTACTCCTGTTTCCACATGGGGAGTCACACAGCTATCAAGGAGGTAACAAGAAAAGCACTGGCCAGATAAATGAGTTCAGAGTTTCTCTGCAACCTGGCCTCCTGAGAGTCATTCTTTAACTCCCTTGGAAACTTCCCCTGTCTCCCTTTGCCTCTCTTCAGTGATCTGAATCCATGTACTGGAAAACACTGATTTCAGAAACTCTGATAATCTAATAAAGTAATTTACTGTTTCTAGGAGTGACTTTGTTTCTTTTTGAATTTTTAATGTTAAAGTGTCACTTCTGCCACCATTTTTAACATATGTCCTGCCCCCATAACAAGGCACACTAACAAAATCAGTTATACATCATCAGACTATTCCTTCTACTTTACATATAATTTATTAAATGAATATCACCTAAAAAGTATGTTAAAAATAGATGGCTTTCTTACCTATCAACCTGAGAGAAGAAAGGATTAAATTAAGTGAGGTTTTGGACCGCTATCTGAGGTAGCAAGAGAATAAATGAGCTGTAGAAGGCAAGCTGCCTAATTAAACAAAACCAGAGTCTAATCTTTGACATGAAGGGAACTTCCCAAATATTTTTCTCTTAAGGATCCATCCTGGAAGTCCTGGAATCATTTTTCTTTGACGTTTCTAAAAAGTCCTACATATATTAAAATATATATATATATATATACACACACACACACACACACACACATATATATATGTATATGTATAAAATATATAGTCACTTTCTGTAAAAGAAAACTAAGATTTCCCAGTACAAATATTACAAATTTCCAACTAGATCTTAATTTATTTAGCCCTACATTTTTTGTATTTTCAACAAATCTGAGTTAACACTGGTAGTTCCTCTGATTTGTAATCCTATGAAACAAATAATGCTTAAAGTTTAAAGAATTTTGTTTTGTCAGGCATACAAAGGCTCCTGTGATTTTGAAACAAGAGGGTAGGTAAATTTCACTTTTACTCTGGCTGTCAAAATGGCGTACAGTTAAAAGCACAGATTATTTGCTTTGTCTTCATAGTATCCATGGACATAGTAAGAGATAAGACTAAAAGGTACTTAATTTTTTGTGCATAAATAGAGGTTTAATTTTTTTTCCTAAGAGAACTGAAAATTGAAGACAAACATGCGGGCATGCAGACAGATACACACACATCACACACATACATACACAACGAATGAAAAGCATTTAAACATTTTTGTTTATCCAATATCCCAATCCTGTTCTTTTCAGGGGCAGAGATAGCACCTATGAGACACTTCAACAGGCGCTGTGTTTAGATTTTATCTGATATTAAATAGATTTTACTGTCACTTATCTGACAAAATTGCAATGTGATCCATTGACAAGCTGGTATGGAAAACTTGAGTTGCAATGAATGATATAATAAATTTTTAATTTTTTTTTCTTAGCAGGTGCAGCACTGGACACATTTTTGAAGTCTGTAAACATTACCTATAAACAATAGTTTATGAACTGTTGGCTCCAACTCGTATATAGGTTTTAGATGCTTTGCTTGATGTTTGCTAAAAAACATTAACAGCCACTACCAGTACTTGAATCTTGATTTACAGCTTTTCTCAGAAACAACTAGAAATTTGGGACTGTTAACTCTATCTTCTTATATGGTCATAATTGTTGAATGCTGAATAGTAGCTGCCCCTCCAGAAAAGTTAGGTGGTCCCCAGCTCACACAGGCTCTTCAAGCCTCTTTTGTATTATACTTGGATTTAGGCTGTTTCTCTCATTTACATTAACAGCATGGGCCCTGTGGGCTTTTGAGTTTGTGACCCCTATTATATAACTTTCTCTCTGAACTGTCAACTAAGCCCAATTAACATGTTCATTGATAAGACAATATCTCCCACTGGTACATATTAATAAGAAGTACTTGAAAACCTTCAACACTTAAACCTTTCAAAATCTTAAAAAAAGACAGTGGTTAAATAGAACATCTGTTTATAGAAGTTGTTATCTCAAGACCAAGCATTTCCTGAAAACTTCTTAAATGTGGAATGCTGATTCTAGTTTCTCAACTGGCCATATGATCCTCTTACTGCATCTTTTTGAAACTTTATGTCTATATCTATAAATATAAAGAAATTGGATTGTTAAGACTCCTCTTTCCCTACCTAATTACCTCCACTTACACCATGATTCCTTCTACCTATCCTTTAATCTCTCCTCACTTTTAAAAATAAGATTTGTTATTTCTTTTGGAGCATATGTTCCAGCTCTATTTTTACTTAGACCTCTCTGTATTCACAGGTATTTTATACATATCACTATTATAGCCATTATCACACTGCATTATCATGTTCTGGTATTCACAAATGATGGGGTTGAATTTTATGTATTATAGGTAGCAATAATAAGTGTTCCATTTTTAAAAATTCTTTAAATTTGGTCTTTAAGCCAGATCATCTGTTCTAAGGCCTCAACTTCCTGTCCAGGGGAAAAGCCAATTTTAGGACTGTTAAAAAGGAACTTTCTCCTTAAAGCCAGGAAAGATCCCCATGAGATCAAATACACTCAATGACAAATATTCTTCTTAATCAACAGTCATCACTGCTGATAATTTTCATTGAGAGATTCTTCTGGTCTCTGTCAAGTTTGGACTACTTTAGCTGAGGCCAGAAGACTAAAGCCTAAAATCCAGTGTCTGTTAACAGTTCATTCAAGCTATTCACTGATAGCTTCTATGGGCCATTTCTCTATAATTAGTGATACTATGTAGCCATCCTCTCTCTCTTGCTCAAGAAAGTCACCTAAAAATGTGATTTTTATTTTTTCCCATCAAGGTGACACATTCCCATCACTTCTAAACTTTAGAATTTTTGCCTTCCAGGACTTTTGAATTCCACCTGTTCTAGGATTCTAGATAGGGATTAAATTGTAGATGCTTGCCAATTTTTCCTCTGTTTCTCAAACATTAAGTTTATTAACAACCTCTTGAAGAAAGAAAAAAACAAAAAAACAAAAAAGAAAAAACAAAAACTTTAACAACCTTATTAGGATGAAGATGTTGCTAGTAGAATTCTAAGATGGCACTATGACTTCTCCTTGGTAACTCTCCTTGAGTGTCGGTTGGCCTGATCTAATAAGATGAGACTTTTTAAAAGAGGGTCTAAAGGTCCAAGACAGGGGAAACCAGAGCAATTTAAAACTACATCAAATGATTTCTGCTAACCTTAAATGAGCAAATTGCCATATTTTGGAGAGGGCCATGTGACAGGCAACTCTCGGTGGTCTTTGAGATATGAGAGGGACTTTCAACTGACAATAAATTTCAAGGAAATAAATTCCAAAAATAGCTAATGAACTTGGAAGAGAACCCTGAGCTCCAGATGAGAACACAACTTGGGTGACATTGATTTTAGTGTTGTGAAATTCTGACTAGAAAACCTAGTTACACTGAATCCAGATATCTGATCTATAGAAATAGTGAGACAATATATATTTTTTAAAGATTTTATTTATTTATTTGACAGAGGTCACAAGTAGGCAGAGAGGCAGGCAGAGAGAGAGAGAGGAGGAAGCCGGCTCCATACTGAGCAGAGAGCCCGATTCTGGGCTTGATCCCAGGACCTTGGGACCATGATCTGAGCTGAAGGCAGAGGCTTTAACCCACTGAGCCACCCAGCACCCTGAGACAATATATTTTTTTTAAGACTACTGATTGTGATACTTTGATATGTATCATAGAGAAATAAGATGGAGACTTCTTACAAGAGCTGGGGGACGGGGGGAGAAAATATCTCAAAAAGTTACCCTATAGTATTAATGAATATATATTTTTTAATTTATTTGTAATTTCATTGAGGGTAGAGATTTGTCTTAGTTTTATTTGTTTTCTCAGTATTAGCCTAATATCTGTATAATAGACTATACCTTTTTTACTTGGATAAATTTATGGATAATATAAGCCAGCAAATGTTATTGTTCTAAGAACTTTAAATATTAAAAAAAGAAAAAAAATAATTGGGATGGATCTGAGGAAATAACAGGATTGGGTATAACTTTTATCAGAGTGTATATATTCATAAATGTACAGGTTTAAGCAAAAGAGATTGAAGTTAAAAGGGGAAAAGAGCGAGTAAGATAAATTAACATGCACTCAATAGGACTTTTCATCCCATAATGAGATATGGACAGGCTACTAATTGCCATCTTTATTTTGGAAAGAACACCTGAAGGCATGAGAAGACTTCTACTTCTTAGAAACATTTATATATAATATATAAAATAAAGTCACCTTAACTTTTAACACCATAAAGGAACACACACAGATGCACACACACACCTAAAATGAATTAACTGAAAACTAGTGTGCCTGAAAATCCTACATTTGAAGTAAGGTATGTGTGAACACGGAAAGCACAGGAGGCATTACAATCTAATATTATACAGCAACAAAATCTAATACAATTTGAGACTTCATACAGAGAGCAATCATATCAGGGAGTAGGAAGGTAATAGTTCCTCTTTACTAAGTTCTGGTAAGAGCATTGGGAATACATTGCACGTTCAATCCTAGGGATCTCTGTCCTGGAAAAAAAAAAAAAAAGAAAGAAAGAAATTCATCAGTTAGAAATACGTGAGAGAAGAGGTACCAAAGGTTGGGGTGTTAGAAGGATTGAGGCTCTTTGGGAAAATAACAAAATAACATAACATCTAATTGACCTAAATCATCTGGAGTAGGTAAAATTTTCTTGAGTTACATGGAGACTGCAGTCACAGAAGACACTGAAGAAATTACTAGGGCAGTGCTTCCCAAAGGTTACCTTGAAAACAATTTCTTTAGGACTCTGAATGGACTCAGAAAAGCAATTCAACCTTAAAATTTTTCTCCCCAATGATCTTTCCTATCACTTCCCACTCTTCATCCTGTTATTTAATATTTTTGTACTGTCCAGGGCTTTACCCTTTCTTTCAGTTATAAACTATAAGCTATTTTATACAGAAATCCATCCATTCTGTTGTTATTATTTTTATTATTATTAGCAACAATGAACAGAATGATAACCTCTCAAATTTCAGGGAAGTTGAACATGTATACAGTCTTAATCAGTGGAATAATTAATTTATTAATCTGATTTAAACAAGCAAAATATAAACATTGTTGGTGATTACATGTTGCATGTTTTTATGCTTTTACTTGTGCTTTAGGGAAATCTAGAATATATAAATGTATTTTAAAAATGATGAGATGCAATTCCTTAATACTTAATTCTTTCCAAATTCCGAAATGAATGCACTAAGCCACTGAGAGATGTGGATGCTCTTTGGCTTCATTTTCATAGCCATAGGTCTCTGACAGCATTATTTGTCCTAGTGAGATTTCTTTCTTTTTTGTCTTTAATTAAAAAAAAATATATATTATATATAATACCAGGGTATTTTGTAAAATTCTTAAAGATACTTCAAACATCTTTTCAATTATTTCCTTTATGTTTGCATTTAATACTGGTGGTATTTTTGTACCCTTAATGAGTTTGTGATTATGTCTCTTTGGAAACAAGTAAGCTTACTCAATAGGGACTTGCCCTGGTGAGGATCTTTCAGATTTCTGTGAGATGGATTTCTTATATTACAGTCAACTAATAAATGGGTATGTGCTACATCTCCACACTCTACATGCCCCATCCTCCTCCTCCCAATTTCCCTTTACAACTTAATCTTTGAAAGAAGAATCCACCCGAGGATGTTACCCCCTTCATTGAGGCGTTCAGAGCTAAGAGTTATTATTACTGTATCTGTAGGAACTGATGTGAAAGAAGTGTAGGAACCGAAACAGTCTTTCAAGAGCAGAAGGATTTGCAGGCCACAAGAGGGCTAAATGGTAATCCTCAAGTCCTCTTACTGATCAACTTTGTTTCCACTCAGTAAGGGGGTAAAGGTGTGGTGCCCAGTGGCTCAGTTGTTAAACACCTGCCTTTGGCTCAGGTCATGATCCCAGGGCCCTGGGATTGAGCCCTGTATCAGGCTCCCTGCTCAGCGGGGAGTCTGCTTCTCCCTCTCTAGCTCCCCTGTGCTTGTGTTTCGTCTCTCGCTATCTCTGTTATAAACAAATAAAATCTTTTAAAAAAAATAAGCAGGTAAAAATTTTTTAAACTGCATTTTCTTCATAATAACTAATTTTATTTTAAGTCAGTTCATTTTTATAAAAAAGTTTTCAATAGTATACCTTAGGCCATTATACAATACATGGTTATGCTATTTATACCTCTTGCAAAAAGTGATAGATACAGAGGGTTGCGGTGGGATAAGCAAAAATGGGTCATACTTAATTGATCACATTTTAGTAAATCCTTCTAATTGATTTCACAGAGGTGCTTCAACCAATTGGAGTGATACACATAAAAATGCTTTACTTTTTTCATATTTTAAAATTAACATACAATGTATTATTTGTTTCAGGGGCACAGGTCTGTGATTCATCAGTCTTACACAATTCACAGCACTCACCATAGCACATACTCCCCCCAAAGTCCATCTCCCAGCCACCTCATCCCTCCCATCCCTCCCCAAATGCTTTACTTTTTTGTATAACTGCTTATAGCTATACAGTGTCAAATCCACCTTGCTAGTGGGAAATGAGTTTTATTAATGCATTTCATTTTTATTAGATTTTTAAATATAACTTGGATTTGAAACTTTGTGTAGATAATTCAATTTCAATCTGACATTAATCTTTTTAGTAATTCCTCTTAGCACAGCTGAAGTGAGACTCATAGCTCTGAACTGAAGGCATAGTATAGTGTTGGTTATTCTCTTTGAACTCCATCACCTTCCCAGGGCTTGTTTCTTGTCTGTTAGTGAGAAGAGAATAAAGAAAAGAAGATTCCTTATACCACCACCCTTGGTGAGTAGGTTATCTTTCATGCTAGTATAAATACTATTTATTTTGTGAATAATTGCAAAATTCCTCATATTGACTCCAGTGGTGATATAATTCATGACTCAGCCTATAGCTGGGTGTGGGTGTGAACCCCTAGCAGGTCTTGCTAGTGAGCATCTCCCTAGGCCTTGGAGATTCCTTTAGAGATGGGATTATATCATATGTTTTCCATATGATAACATCATACCACGTAGTGGTGTGGACTCAATCCCCACCAATTCCATAGTGCCCGATCTCAACCAGTTCCAAGTTTCTAACTCAGAGGATAGTAGGCAAAAGTAGAATCAGTTTTTCTTACCTCTTCAAGACAAGAGAATTACGACTGGTAATTTTCCTCCTCTGTCTCATCACAGTAGACAGTCTTTTGTCTACAGTGTTCTTTTCCTAAGCTAGAAGAGATTAACCTATGGCATATATAAGGATATATCCAACTGGACTGAGATGTTAAACTAGTTTTTGCAAGATAACCACATATTTCAGAAGGTTTTGGTACAGTTCTTCCTTAGGTCTGGAAGGGAGTACCAGTTGAGTACCATCTCCAGTTTCCTTAGGGATGTGAGAAAAGGGAGGACGTTCTTTTATCATCATATTTTCCCCAAAGTCAACCATCCACCTCCTGAAAGTTAGGAATCTATACTAAATGGCAAGACCTTATCAAGAGGTCTACAAACAGCCCAAATTAAGCAACTTCCTCAACAAGAGGTTAAAAAGCTCAGCAAGATGTCCAAATCATTAATGAGTTGGTTTGGATTCACAAGTATCTATTCTACTCCAGTGTATTTTAATGCAATATAATTATTTTATTATTTAAAAAATGACATGATTTTATGAACTCCTAAATTATACTAGAATTATTGGATTTCTAAAATCAATTTCAGTCAAAATATATTTATCATAAAAGGATTAATTGTAAGAAAAATATATAACCATAGATGAATATTAACCACTAGTAGAAAGGTCAGTGATATTTATGCTGCTGGTTTTAATCCCTCAATAGACAAGCAGTTTTTTTTTTTAAACTTAGATTAGATCAAACCCTCCAATAACTTTCATTAGTGTAGAATAAAGTTCAAACTCATTGATAACTATGTTATCTATATATCTTCTTTATCCATTCATCTGTTGATGGACATCTAGGTGTCTAGGTTGTTTCCATAGTTCGGCTATTGTGGACATTGCTGCTATAAACATTTGGGTGCACATGACCGTTCGGATCACTACATTTGTATCTTTAGGGTAAATACCCAGTAAAAATGAAAACTTTTTTTTTAATGGCTTCTAGCATATTGATCCTAGCTCTTTCTTTCTTTCTTTCTTTTTCTTTTTTTTTTAAGATTTTATTTATTTACTTGACAGAGATCACAAGGAGGCAGAGAGGCAGGCAGAGACAGAGAGGAGGAAGCAGGCTCCCCGCTGAGCAGAGACCCCGATGTGGGGCTCAATCCCAGGACCCTGAGATCATAACCTGAGCCGAAGGCAGAGGCTTA